>NC_053027.1:398319046-398345588 GCF_003073215.2 Triticum urartu | reverse complement strand
AAGAGAGAGATCATTAAGGACTTCTCAAAAATCTCTCGGCCTCTGACTAATTTATTACAAAAAGATATACCATTTTTCTTTGATGATGATTGCATAGAAGCATTTGAAATACTTAAGAAAGCATTGATCTCTGCACCTATTGTTCAGCCACCTGATTGGAATTTACCCTTTGAATGACGCTAGTGATTATGTTGTAGGTGCTGTTCTACGTCAAAGAGTTGATAAAAAACTAAATGTTATTCAATATGCTAGTAAAACTCTAGACAATGATCAAAGAAATTATGCTACTACTGAAAAAGAATTCTTAGCAGTTGTATTTGCTTGTGATAAGTTCAGACCTTATATTGTTGATTCTAAAGTAACTATTCACACTGATCATGCTGCTATTAAATATCTCATGGAAAAGAAAGATGCTAAACCTAGACTTATTAGATGGGTTCTCTTGCTACAAGAATTTGATTTGCATATTGTTGATAGAAAAGGAGCTGAGAACCCCGTTGTAGACAACTTGTCTAGGTTAGAAAATGTGCTTGATGACCCACTACCTATTGATGATAGCTTTCCTGATGAGCAATTAAATGTCATAAATGCTTCTCATACTGCTCCATGGTATGCTGATTATGCTAATTACATTGTTGCTAAGTTTATACCACCTAGTTTCACATACCAGCAAAAGAAAAAGTCTTCTATGATTTGAGGCATTACTTTTGGGATGACCCACATCTTTATAAAGAAGGAGTGGATGGTGTTATTATACATTGTGTACCTAAGCATGAACAGGAACAGATCCTACGCAAGTGTCACTCCGAAGCTTATGGAGGACACCATGCTGGAGATAGAACTGCACATAAGGTACTGCAATCCGATTTTTATTGGCCTACTCTCTTCAAGGATGCCCGTAAGTTTGTCTTATCTTGTGATGAATGTCAAAGAATTGGTAATATTAGTAGACGTCAAGAAATGCCTATGAATTATTCACTTGTTATTGAACCATTTGATGTTTGGGGCTTTGACTATATGGGACCTTTTCCTTCCTCTAATGGTTATACACATATTTTAGTTGCTGTTGATTACGTTACTAAGTGGGTAGAAGCTATTCCAACTAGTAGTGCTGATCATAACACTTCTATTAAAATGCTTAAAGAAGTTATTTTTCCAAGATTTGGAGTCCCTAGATATTTAATGACTGACGGTGGTTCACATTTTATTCATGGTGCTTTCCGTAAAATGCTTGCTAAATATGATGTTAATCATAGAATTGCATCTCCTTATCATCCTCAGTCTAGTGGTCAAGTAGAATTGAGTAATAGAGAACTCAAATTAATTTTGCAAAAGACTGTTAATAGGTCTAGAAAGAATTGGTCCAAGAAACTAGATGATGCATTATGGGCCTATAGAACTGCATATAAAAATCCTATGGGTATGTCTCCGTATAAAATGGTTTATGGAAAAGCATGTCACTTACCTCTCGAACTAGAACACAAGGCTTATTGGGCTATTAAAGAACTTAATTATGATTTTAAACTTGCCGGTGATAAGAGGTTATTTGATATTAGCTCACTAGATGAATGGAGAACCCAAGCCTACGAAAATGCCAAGTTGTTTAAAGAAAAAGTTAAAAGATGGCGTGGCAAAAGGATACAAAAGCGTGAGTTTAATGTAGGTGATTATGTATTGCTATACAACTCTCGTTTAAGATTTTTTGCAGGAAAACTTCTCTCTAAATGGGAAGGTCCTTACGTTATCGAGGAGGTCTACCGTTCCGGTGCCATAAAAATCAACAACTTCG
This sequence comes from Triticum urartu, assembly GCF_003073215.2. NCBI lineage: Eukaryota > Viridiplantae > Streptophyta > Magnoliopsida > Poales > Poaceae > Triticum > Triticum urartu. Next base: position 398,343,799 of record NC_053027.1, on the reverse strand, counting down.
AAGGCACAAATTCGAAGGTGGTGAACGGTCAAAGAATCAAACATTATATCTCAGGTAATCCCATAAATGTTGAAACCAATGTTATTGAAACCGTAACCCCGGAGGAATACATAAGGGACACTTTCCGGAACATTTCATACTCCGAAAAGGAATAGGTATGTGGTACGGTAAGTAAACCGACTCCAAAACAGTTTTTAAGGCAATATTACTCCGTTTTGGAATATTTAGAAAAATAGAAAAATAAGCAGCAGTCCGGGAAGGACACGAGGGCTCCACGAGGGTGGAGGGCGCGCCCCCTACCTCGTGGGCACCTCGTGTGCTCTCGGGACTCCGTTTTCGTACACGACACGTATTTTGGTCGGTAAAAATTCATTATATAATCTCCCGGGGGTTTTGACTGCCGTATCACGCAAAAATATCTTGTCTTTGTTTCGAGCTGTTTTCTGTCAGGGTTGTCATGGCCAGGCACTATGTCATCTCCCTCCTCCTCCAATCATGTGGGCAACGATGCTTGGCTAATGAAGATAGAGCTGAAGAGAGAAGAACCCATGGATATCAACAAGGATGAAGGGATTAAGAAGGCCATGGAGGACCAAGTTCCGGCAACAGAAGACACCTTTCAACTTGATCACAATCTTCTTACCCCAACAGAGATTGAAGCTTTCAAGATGATTGAGTTAGCTCGTATACAAAATAAGTATCTCACACGTGAAAATATTTTGTTGAAGGAGCATATCATCGCACTCAAGGGCATTATCCGCAAGTTAGAAGACCTCCTACGCTCGATGTGCGACTATCCATCATCAACAACCCACCTTCTTCACCAACGAAGGAGACATAATCACATGGGTATGGGCACTCCACTTGGCAACTGCCAAGCTTGGGGGAGTGCCCCGGTATCGTATCACCATCACTTTTATCTTTACCATTTTCCTAGTTCGATCCTTTTGGTAATATCTTGATCTAGTAGAATAAAAGTTCTTAGTATGATCTAGTCGTGAGTTTTGCTTTATTATCCTTCTATGTAATCGAGTACGTGAGCTATATAATAAATATTAGTGTTGAGTCAAGGGCTTGATTATTTTGCCATGATCCTAAGTGAATAAAAGAAAAGAGAAAGAAATAAAAAGAAACAAAGAGATCATGTGAATCTTATGGAGAGTAATGAGCTCACATAGAAAGAGTATGATGAATAAAAGTTGTTGAGGGTTGACACACTCAGTTTTGGTCATCGTTGCAATTAATAGGAAGTAATAAAGAAAGAGAGGTCTTCACATATAAATATACTATCTTGGACATCTCTTATGATTGTGAGCACTCATTAAAATATGACATGCTAAAGAGTTGACATTGGACAAGAAAGACAACATAATGGGTTATGTTTTCTTACATCTGAGATGAATTATATTGTCTTGGATCTTCCAACATGATGAGCTTGCCTTTCCCCCTCATGCTAGCCAAATTCATTGCACCAAGTAGAGATACTACTTGTGCTTCTAAATACCCTTAAACCAGTTTTGCCATGAGAGTCCACTATATCTACCTATGGATTGAGTAAGATCCTCTAAGTAAGTTGTCATCGGTGCAAGCAATAAAAATTGCTCTATAAATATGTATGCCTTATTAGTGTGGGAGAAAATAAGCTTTATACGATCGTGTGATATGGAAGAAATAAAAGCGACAGACTGCATAATAAAGGTCCATATCACAAGTGGCAATATAAAGTGACGTTCTTTCGCATTAAGATTTTGTGCATCCAACCATAAAAGCGCATGACAACCTCTGCTTCCCTTTGCGAAGGGCCTATCTTTTACTTTTATCTCCTACATTGCATAAGAGTCGTGGTGATCTTCACCCTTCCTTTTTACATTTTATCCTTTGGCAAGCACAATATGTTGGAAAGATCCTGGTATATATGGCTAATTGGATGTGAGTTTTCATGAATTATTATTGTTGACATTACCCTTGAGGTAAAACGTTGGGAGGCAAAGCTATAAGCCCCTATCTTTCTCTGTGTCCGATTGAAACTCCATACCCATAAGTATCGCGTGAGTGTCAGCAATTGTGAAAGATCATATGATAGTTGAGTATGTGGACTTGCTAAAAAGCTCTTATACATTGACTCTTTCCTATGTTATGATAAATTGCAATTGCTTCAATGACTGAGATTGTAGTTTGTTAGTTTTCAATGAAGTTTACAATTCATACTTGATATTGTGATTGAATTATTACTCTAGCACAAGAGATTATATGACAAGAATTATATAAGTTGCTATTCTAAGAATGATCATGATGCCCTCATGTTCGTATTTTATTTTTATCGACACCTCTATCTCTAAACATGTGGACATATTTTTCGATTTCGGCTTTTCGCTTGAGGACAAGCGAGGTCTAAGCTTGGGGGAGTTGATACGTACATTTTGCATCATGCTTTTATATCAATATTTATTGCATTATGGGCTATTATTACACATTATGTCACAATACTTATGCCTATTCTCTCTTATTTTACAAGGTTTACATAAAGAGGGAGAATGCCGGCAGCTGGGATTCTGTGCTGGAAAAGGAGCAAATTTTAGAGACCTATTATGCACAGCTCCAAAAGTCCTGAAACTTCACGGGAGACGTTTTCCAAATATATAAAAAATACTCAGCGAAAGAAACTCACCAGGGGGCCACACCCTGCCCACGAGGGTGGGGGGCACGCCCTACCCCCCAGGGCGCGCCCCTACCTCGTGGGCCCCCTAGTGGCCCTCCGGTGACCATCTTGTGCTATATGGAGTCTTTCGTTGAAAAAAAATCATAAGCCATCTTCTCGGACGAAACTCCACTGCCACGAGGCGGAACCTTGGCGGAACCAATCTAGGGCTCTGGCGGAGCTGTTCTGCCGGGGAAACTTCCCTCCCGGAGGGGGAAATCATCGCCATCGTCATCACCAATGCTCCTTTCATCAAGAGAGGGCAATCTCCATCAACATCTTCATTAGCACCATCTCATCTCAAAATCCTAGTTCATCTCTTGTATCCAATTCTTGTCTCCAAGTCCGGGATTGGTGCTAGTAGGTTGCTAGTAGTGTTAATTACTCCTTGTAGTTGATGCTAGTTGGTTTAATTGGTGGAAGATCATATGTTTAGATCCTATATGCATATTAATACCCCTCTGATTATGAACATGTTTATGCTTTGTGAGTAGTTACTTTTGTTCCTGAGGACATGGGAGAAGTCTTGCTATTAGTAGTCATGTGAATTTGGTATTCGTTCGATATTTTGATGAGATGTATGTTGTCTCTCCTATAGTGGTGTTATGTGAACGTCGACTACATGCATGACACTTCACCATTATTTGGGCCTAGAGGAAGGCATTGGGAAGTAATAAGTAGATGATGGGTTGCTAGAGTGACAGAAGCTTAAACCCTAGTTTATGCGTTGCTTCGTAAGGGGCTGATTTGGATCCATATGTTTCATGCTATGATTAGGTTTACCTTAATACTTTTGTTGTAGTTGCGGATGCTTGCAATAGAGGTTAATCGTAAGTGGGATGCTTGTCCAAGTAAGGGCAGTACCCAAGCACCGGTCCACCCACATACCAAATTATCAAAGTACCGAACGTGAATCATATGAACATGATGAAAACTAGCTTGTCGATATTCCCATGTGTCCTCGGGAGCGCTTTACATCATATAAGAGTTTTTCCAGGCTTGTCCTTTGCTACAAAAGTATTGGGCCACCTTGCTGCACTTTATTTACTTTTGTTACTTGTTGCTCATTACAAATTATTCTATCACAAAACTATCTGTTACCACTTATTTCAGTACTTGCAGAGAATACCTTGCTGGAAACCGCTTATCATTTCCTTCTGCTCCTTGTTGGGTTCGACACTCTTACTTATTGAAAGGACTACGATAGATCCCCTATACTTGTGGGTCATCACTCCCTTGAGCGCGCCTTCCAAGCCGCAGCAATCGACAACCCTGACAGCAGAAGTGAAGGCCCTCCGGAGACCACCCCCAAGAAGAAGAAGCCGCGCCGTGCAGGACCCCAAGAAGATGGCATCGCGTTAGGATCCTCGTCAGGATCAACGCTCACTCCAGGGGCGCCTCCCTCCACTGCATAGGAAAGTGCGCCCAGCGCCCTCCTCGGGCAGGCTCGGGGGCTCTCTCCCTGGAGAGCCTTCAGACCTTGCCAACCTCACAAGGGAGCGCTTGGCACCACTTTGGAAGCTTTTACGGCACACTTTCCAGGGGAGCACAGGGCGAGAGTGCCCACCACCCAGGAGTTCCATCACCAAAGACACCCAAGAGCTACGAGACGCGAGAGCCATGCGTGGTGACAGCCGCTCACCGAGTGCAGCTCACCATCCAAGCGAGGGGTGTTGAACTGCGTCGTCTGCATCGACATCCAGGGCTCACAGGGCCCGCATCTCAGGAACTCTTCTGGCCATCACGTGCGGGCCGCTGTGAGGGCCCACCACATAGCTACGTTCGCATGCCCTTCGGCTTGCCAAGCGTAGCATCGGCCTATCAGCGTGACGCCCGACAAGTCCTGGAGGCTCAGGAGGCCAGGTCCCACGCCGCTCTGGGGGAGATGGGGACAGTCTTCAGGGAACCTCCCGAGCCCCCAGAGCCTCCCGAGGCTCAGGGTCCCGGTGGCTCATGAGGAGCCATTCCTTCAATGCGTGGCTTCAGCTGCACCAACTCTACTTCGTCTACAGGACCAGGTGGCATCTTCCAAGTCCATTTAAGCTGGGAGTGACGAAGCTATGTACCTAGGGTAGGGTCATGGATCTGTCCAAGATACCCTCCCCAAGGACATCTCTAAAAGAACCAGAAGCAGTCGAAGAGAGAATCATCCACTCGACCATGAAGTTATGTTCCACTCGGTACAGCTTTGAAGACACTCGACCATGCGAACAACCACTCGACCACCAGAAGATGTGAAGCCACTCACTCCGCAACGGTCGGGATTTAAGTCATAGCTTTAATAATCATTTATAGCACTTTACTCGGACGTTACCAGTAACGCTCCTCCTTTATGAACATTGAACCCTGTGTAACGGAGGGGAGCTGGGGTCCTGGCGCACTCTATATAAGCCACCCCCCTCCTCTGGGACAAGGGTTCGCACCTTTTGTAATTCACACGCATATATCCAGTCGACCGCCTCCGGGCTCCGAGACGTAGGGCTGTTACTTCCTCCGAGAAGGGCCTGAACTCGTAAAACTCGCGTGTACAACTCCTCCATAGCTAGGATCTTGCCTCTACATTCCTACCCCCCTATTCTACTGTCAGGCTTAGAACCACGACAGTTGGCGCCCACCGTGGGGCAGGTGTCTTAGCGATTTTTTGGAGAAGTTGCAATTTTCCGATCCCCTCATCATGGTCTCAGGCGGAGGTTTGGCTGAGGGCCGCGAGATCCGTCTCGGCGCGCTCGTGTTTATCGCCGACGACTCCGCTTGGCTTCAGGAGGCTCCACTCGACGTCGACGCGCTCCCCTCCGCGGGGCGACGCACTTTCACGCGTGCGTCCGCGGCGTCCTCCTGCGGCAGCCGTCGACCCAGTATCAGTCGGCTCCAGCAGCTTTCCCCCTCCCTGCGGCCCGCCGGAGCAAACGTTCCGGTCGGTCGAGGCTTCAGCGGTGGGTGAGGCATGCGGTGGCTCGCCAGTCGGCCACCCCTCAAGTCGCGGCAATCGAGCCCGACGAAACTCTCTACGCTTGTTCGATCTGTCGACTGGCTCCGTAGAGACTGCATCCGAGTGCGACAGCAGCGACCCAGCGGCAGAAGTTTTGATGGTCAATGGACCACGCAGTCCTCCTGGCTTCACCCGTGAAGACGGAGGTGATGGGAGACGATCCGTCGCGCGTTCATGAAGAGTACCGCCCCGAACCCCTCTCTTCGCAGCAGAGGGAGGAACTTCGCCGCCGGAACATGGATGCACTGCATACTCCTATAGTTGGAGAAACCCCTGAGGCCCAGGCCTTGGAGCAGGCGCGCTTGGCCAACTTGGCTGAGCGCACTCGACTGGAGAACCTCCAGCGCGCACTCGACGATCGCGCTCGGCACATGCTCCCGAATCCAGTCGACGCCAACTTTTTCCACCTCCGACTCAGGTATACCGAACCCCGATCCAGAATCTAGCAGCTGCTGCCCGGATAGCGGAGTCGATCCAACCTTCCCAGTCAGAAGCTGGCCGAGGTTTGGTGCAGATCCGAGCTTTGCTCCGGGCGCGAGAACAGAAATACACACCGTATCTCAGTCACGGAATAGGATCCATAGCAGATCCGTGGTTGCAGACACAGTTCAGTCGGCCACAGCCCAAGATCGCCCCCGAGGCGTGAGGGACGTGGAGATCGACGAGATCAGTACAGAAACCGTGAGCAGTATGATCACCGAGTCGATCGCGATGATCGTCGTCGAGTGCCCACGCCTCCCCCAAGGAGTGGGTCGTACGTGCCTCGGCAACATGAAGACAGCGCCCTCACAGTGTTGGGCGAGGGATTCCAGTCGACCCCAGGGAGCCAGGCTTTGATGCGAGATCTATTCTCGTTCAGGGCTTGGTCGACAGAAACAGAGCTCACCGAGAGGGCCATGACAGGGATCCGCAAACCAGCAAGCAGGGTGCATGTCTCAGGTCCAGAGTGCTTCAGCAGAGCCATCAGGGCTGCAGTGATTCCCCCCAACTTCAGGTTGGCGACTGGAGTCAGTAAGTTCACTGGTGAGTCCAAGCCTGACACTTGGCTTGAAGACTACCGAGTGGCTGTCCAGATTGGTGGCGGCAATGATGAAGTGGCCATGAAACACCTTCCTCTGATGTTGGAGGGCTCGGCTAGAGCATGGCTGAATCAGTTGGCACCTAGCAGTATTTATACTTGGGAAGATCTCGCCCGAGTGTTTGTCAGAACATTCGAGGGCACTTGCAAACGGCCGGCAGGTTTGACAGAATTACAGTGTTGTGTTCAGAAACCGAATGAAACTTTGAGGGATTATATCCAGAGATGGATCACCCTACACCACACGGTGGAGGATGTGTCTGATCATCAGGCAATTTGTGCCTTTAAGGAAGGTGTCAGGTATCGGGAGTTGAATCTGAAATTCGGTCGGACAGAAATATGACTCTGACTCGGATGATGGAGATTGCCACCAAGTATGCCAATGGTGAAGAAGAAGAACGACTCCGGAGTGGCAAGCACAAAGCAGTCGCCCACGAAGCCGGAGGAGGAAACTCCGGTCGGAAACAGAAGCGCAAGGCCGAGCCAGCTGCTCCTGGTGAAGCCTTGGCTGTGGTTCAAGGAAAGTTCAAGGGGAAGCCCAAAGGGCCGTGGAACCCCAAGAAAGTAAAAGATCAAGATGGAAATGACGTGTTGGATCTGCCGTGCCACATCCACACCAAAAAAGATGAAGAGGGTAATTTCATTTACCGAAGCACACCACTCGGCAGTGTCGACTCCTAATCCAGCAATTCCGAGAGAAACACCCAAGGAAAAGGAGAAGGAAGCAGACAAGGCTGAGGATGAGGGAGAGATGATGATGGTTATCCCCACGTGAATTCCACTCTGATGATTTTTGCTGACGTTGAGAGCAAAAGTCGATTGAAAGTCATCAACAGAGAAGTGAACATGGTCGCTCCGGTGACACCCAGTTATTTGAAGTGGTCGCAGACTGCCATTACATTCGACCAGTCTGATCATCCAGCGCACATAGCCACCCCTGGGAGGCAAGCACTGGTGGTCGACCCGGTGGTCGAAGGCACTCGACTGACAAAGGTCCTGATGGATGGTGGCAGTGGCCTGAACATACTGTATGCAGAGACGTTGAAGGGAATGGGCATTCCGATGTCCAGACTCAGTGAAAGCAATATGAGTTTCCATGGGGTCATTCCAGGCAAGAAGGCTGCATCACTCGGCCAGATTGCTCTCGACGTGGTTTTCGGTGATTCCAAGAATTACCGCAAAGAAAAGTTGACATTTGAAGTTGTGGATTCAGAGTGCCTATCATGCTATTCTGGGCAGGCCAGCTTATGCACGTTTTATGGCTCGACCATGTTACGTGTACCTCAAATTGAAGATGCCTGGTCCCAAAGGGGTGATCACTATCACTGGTAATCGGAAGAAGGCAGAAGAGTGCTTCCAGAAGGGTTTCAAAGATCGCCGATGCACAGAATAGAATTGCAAGAATACCAGAAAAATGCAGATCCGAGTGATTTGTTGCGAGCCAAGAAGCCAGCCACAGATTCAGCATTCCAGTCGTCTGGTGAAACGAAGTCGATTCACATTCACCCGACAGACCCCAATGCTGCTCCGACTCACATTTCAACCACACTCGACTCCAAATAGGAAGAAGCGCTCATCCAGTTCCTCCGTGAGAACTGGGACATCTTTGCATGGAACCTTCTGACATGCGGGTGTTCCCAGGGGACTGGCTGAGCATCGTTTGCGAGTCGACCCAAAAGTGAAACCAGTCAAAGAACATCTTCGACGGTCCGCCGTACAGAAGAGGAAGGCAATCGGTGAAGAGGTGGCTCGGCTTTGGCAGCTGAGTTTATCCGAGAGATTTACCACTCCGAGTGGTTAGCCAATGTTGTCATGGTCCCAAAGAAGGACGACTCACTTCGCATGTGCATTGACTTCAAGCATATCAATCGGGCCTGCCCGAAAGATCACTTTCCTCTCCCTCGCATCGACCAGATAGTCGACTCGACTGCGGGGTGCGAGCGTTTGTCCTTTTTGGACGCCTACTCCGGGTACCACCAGATCCGTCTGTACGGACCCGACGAGATAAAGACAGCTTTCATCACCCCGTTTGGGTGCTTCTGTTATGTCACAATGCCATTCGGTTTGAAGAACGCTGGAGCCACATTCATGCGGATGATTCAGAAGTGCCTGCTCACTCAGTCGGAATGTGGAAGCATACATGGATGACCATCGTGGTCAAGTCACGTAAAGGTTCTGACCTACTGACTGACCTTGCTGAAACCTTTGCCAACCTTAGAGGGTATGATATCAAGCTTAATCCATCAAAGTGCACGGAATTACTGCGGTTTTTCATTTCCGAACGAGGGATCGATGCTAACCCAGAGAAAGTGGGTGCTATACTCCGAATGAAATGCCCTGTGCGTGTGCATGATGTCCAGAAGCTTATTGGTTGCTTGGCCACCCTAAGTCAATTCATTTCTCACCTCGGTGAAAAGGCACTGCTCTTTTAACCGACTGATGAAGAAATCAGATAAGTTCGAGTGGACTCCTGAAGCTGATGCAGCATTTGCAGAGCTAAAAGCCCTACTTTCCACCCAGCCGGTGCTTGACCACCACACAGCAAAGAGCCTTTACTGCTTTATATAGCAGCCACTGGACAAGTCGTCAGTGAATTACTTACTGGTCAAGCGGGAAGAAGAGGGAAAAACCTACAAAGTTCAGCGCCCAGTTTATTATATTTCTGAAGTTCTGACTCCGTCAAAGCAGAGATATCCGCACATCAGAAGCTCGTTTATGGAATTTACATGACCACGAAGAAGGTTGCACACTATTTCTCTGATCACTCTGTTACAGTCGTCAGCGACGCTCCATTGTAGAGATTCTGCACATAGAAGATGCAACTGGTCGAGTGGCAAAATGGGCGATTGAACTCCTTCCCTTAGATATCAAGTTTGAGGCAAAGAAAGCTTATTAAGTCCCAAGCAATAGCAGATTTCCTCGCCGAGTGGATTGAACAACAACTGCCGACTCAAGTTCACTCAGAGCACTGGACCATGTTCTTTGATGGATCCAAAATGCTGAATGGTTCCGGTGCTGGGGTGGTTCTGGTATCCTCCCGAGGAGACAAGCTCAGATAAGTCCTCCAGATTCACTTTGATTCCTCCAATAATGAAGCTGAATATGAAGCACTCATCTATGGGTTGCGTATGGCCATCTCACTCGGCGCCCGCCGCCTTATGGTCTACGGCGACTCAGATTTGGTAGTCAATCAAGTGATGAAGGAGTGGGACGTCAAAAGCCCAGTCATGACTGGTTACTGCAACACGGTGAGGAAGTTGGAAAAGAAGTTTGAGGGGTTAGAGCTCCATCACATAGCCCGACTGAAAAATCAAGCAGCTGATGACTTGGCAAAGATAGGTTACAAGAGAGAAGTCATTCCCAACAATGTGTTTTTGGTACATATTCACACACCGACCGTTCAAGAAGATCCTTTTACTAAAGAGCCCCCGCAACCTAAGAGCACCACTGATCCGACTGAAGTTGAGGTCCCAGCAGTGGTCGACCTGATCATGGAGGTTCTGGTCACCACACCCGACTGGACAGTGCCGTACATTGCGTACATCCTCAAAAAAGAACTCCCAGAAGACACAGAAGAGGCTCGGCAGATCGTCCGTCAATCCAAGGCCTTTACTGTGATAAGAGGACATTTGTTCAGGGAAAGCATGACTGGAGTCGGTCAGAAATGCATAACGCTAGAAGAAGGTCGAATGATCCTCAATGACATCCACTCGGGGACCTGTGGTCACCATGCGTCCTCTTGGGCCATCGTGGCTAAAGCATACCGAGCCGGATTCTATTGGCCACGAGCAAATGAAATGGCGAAAGATATAGTCGATAGATGCGAAGGCTGCCAGTTTTACTCTGACAAGTCTCACAAGCCAGCGTCAGCCCTGAAGATCATTCCCCTCGTCTGGCCCTTTGTTGTTTGGGGACTGGATATGGTTGGACCACTGAGAACTGGTAGGAGCGGCTTCACTCATGTGCTCGTTGCAGTCGACAAGTTTACCAAATGGATCGAAGCTAAACCTATCAAGAATCTTGAAGCCAGCACCGCTGTCAGTTTTATCAGAGAATTGACATTCAGATATGGAGTCCCCAAGCATCATCACTGACAACGGATCGAACTTCGATTCTGATGAGTTTAGAGCTTTCTGCGCTTCTCAAGGCACACGAGTCGACTATGCTTCAGTCGCTCACCCGCAGTCGAATGGACAAGCAGAAAGAGCCAATGGCCTAATTCTCAAAGGATTGAAACCCCGACTGATGCGTGATCTCAAACACGCAGCAGGCGCTTGGGTCGATGAACTTCCGTCAGTTCTGTGGGGTTTGAGGACAACTCCCAACCGGTCGACTGGACGAACTCCTTTCTTTTTGGTCTATGGAGCCGAAGCTGTTCTACCAAGTGACCTGCTCCACAACGCACCCCGAGTCGAGCTTTTCTCGAAGAAGAAGCAGAGCAGGCCCGACAAGATTCAGTCGATCTCCTAGAGGAGGAAAGAGAGATGGCCTTGATCCGGTCGACCATCTATCAGCAAGACTTGCGTCGATTCCACGCCAGAAATGTGAGAGGTCGAGCCTTCCAAGAAGGAGACCTGGTTCTTCGAGTGGATCAACAGAAACCACACAAGCTCGCCCCGGCTTGGGAAGGCCCCTTCATCGTCACCAAAGTTCTCCACAATGGAGCATACCATCTTTATAGTGTTGAGCATCAGAAGGACGAGCCACGAGCCTGCGGAGCTGCTCCGCCCCTTTTATACTTAAGCACTCGTTCGAATAAAATGTAATAGAAAACACCTTTGTAATTTGTTTACCAAAGACAAGAGATTTACAATCCTCTCATACGATTGTTGTTGTTCTTATTTACCTTGAAATCCCCCAGTGGGTGGGCTTAGCCGCGAATCTGTTTCGCCTAAGTTCGAAAGAAAATCCTACCGAGTGACGAGCAAGCCTCTCATTGGGAGGCTTAGCTGCGAATCCGCTTCGCCTAAGTTCGAAAGAAAACCCTACCGAGTGGAGAGCAATCCTCCCACTCGGGGGCTTAGCTGCAGTCGAGTACTCGCCTAAGTTTTCTCACTCGGAGACTTAGCTACAGTCCGACACTCGCCTAAGTTTGAAAAAATCCTACCGAGTGGAGAGCAGCCCTCCCACTCGGAGGCTTAGCTGCAGTCCAGTACTCGCCTAAGGGCTCTCACTCGGAGACTTAGCTGCAGTCTGGCACTCGCCTAAGTTTGAAAGAATCCTACCGAGTGGAGAGCAGCCCTCCCACTCGGAGGCTTAGCTGCAGTCCAGTACTCGCCTAAGGGCTCTCACTCGGAGACTTAGCTGCAGTCTGGCACTCGCCTAAGTTTGAAAGAATCCTACCGAGTGGAGAGCAGCCCTCCCACTCGGAGGCTTAGCTGCAGTCCAGTACTCGCCTAAGGGCTCTCACTCGGAGACTTAGCTGCAGTCTGGCACTCGCCTAAGTTTGAAAGAATCCTACCGAGTGGAGAGCAATCCTCCCACTCGGGGGCTTAGCTGCAGTCCAATACTCGCCTAAGTTTTCTCAATCAGAGACTTAGCTACAGTCCGGCACTCGCCTAAGTTTGAAAAAATCCTACCGAGTGGAGAGCAATCCTCCCACTAGGGGGCTTAGCTGCAGTCCAGTACTCGCCTAAGGTCTCTCACTCGGAGACTTAGCTGCAGTCCGGCTCTCGCCTAAGTTTGAAAAATCCTACCGAGTGGAGAGCAGTCCTCCCACTCGGGGGCTTAGCTGCGGTCCAGTACTCGCCTAAGTTCTCTCATTTAGAGACTTAGCTGCAGTCCGGTTCTCGCCTAAGTTTGAAAAATCCTACCGAGTGGAGAGCAATCCTCCCACTCGGGGGCTTAGCTGCGGTCCAGTACTCGCCTAAGTTTGAAAAAATCCTATCGAGTGGAGAGCAGTCCTCCTACTCGGGGGCTTAGCTGCAGTCCAGTGCTCGCCTAAGTTCTCCCACTCGGAGGCTTAGCTGCAGTCCAGTGCTCGCCTAAGTTCTCCCACTCGGAGGCTTAGCTGCGGTCCAGTACTTGCCTAAGTTTGTAAAATCCTACCGACTGGAGAGCATCCCTCCCACTCGGGAGGCTTAGCTGCAGTCCAGCGCTCGCCTAAGTTCTCCCACTCGGAGGCTTAGCTGCAGTCCAGCGCTCGCCTAAGTTCTCCCACTCGGAGGCTTAGCTGCAGTCCAATACTCGCCTAAGTTTAAAAAATCCTACCGAGTGGAGAGCAATCCTTCCACTCAAAGGCTTAGCTGCAGTCCTGTACTCGCCTAAGTTCGAAACATATCCCTATCCGCAAGGACGACGAGGTGCAGGTCGACTACAACCTTCTCCTTCGGAGCTACGACACAAGTACAACGTGCGCTCCATCCCTATCCGCAAGGATGACGAGGTGTAGGTCGACTGCAACCTTCTCGTTCGAAGCTACGGCACAAGTACAACATGCGCTCCGTCCCTATCCACAAGTATGACGAGGTGCAGGTCGACTGCAACCTTCCCCTTCGGAGCTACAGCACAAGTACAACGTGTGCTCCATCCCTATCCGCAAGGACGACGAGGTGCGGGTCGACTGCAACCTCCTCCTTCGGGACTACGCCACAAGTACAATGTGCGCTCCATCCCTATCTGCAAGGGCGACGAAGTGCAGGTTGACTGGAGTCGCCATCTCAGAGCTGCGTCTCCAGCGCAAAGACTATTCGGAGCAGAGAACAAAGTCCACTTGAAGGCAAAACGCAAGCATATTTGGAAATAAACCAAATTCAGATAAATCCTAAGGTTTCCAAGCAGCAAACCAAAAGTAGTTCGAGCATCAAGCCCGAAGGAGTTTAACAGTTACAGCAAACCATTGGCATTCCGAGGCAAATTTAAAGCAGATTCAAGTCTCCTAAGTTTGTTCACTCGGTCAGGAGGAGGGCTGGCAGGCTCGATGAATTCATCCAGGTCGATCCCATCCGTGATTCGAGTGGCGCAGCGATGAAAGTCTCCATGAGGACTGGAAGTCATGCTTTTTGGTGTTAGCGACCTTGATCGCCGCCAGCTTGTCTTCACGAGCTTCCTTGCAGTGGACTCGCACCAAGGATAGCGCCACGTCAGCACCACACCGGGAGAGGACTTCTTCCATTCTGCACGGTCAGGGATCTCGTTGAGTTCGAGCCATCAGGGATTCCAGGTCATTTTGAAGCGTCGCCCTTGGCCAGAGCAATGAGTCGACTCGTGAGACTGCCTCCTTCAGGACGCGAGGTAGCTTGTGACGCTGGCGACACGAGACTCCAGTCGGAGCACGTTCATTGCAGTTTCGTCGCAAACTGGAGAAGCGATAGGGTCCAGACCCGTCTCGACCTTTCCAGTTTCCTCGTCAAAGTCTTGGCAGAATTCTGCAGCCAAAAATTAGTGAGTCGACCGATAGGATCCGTTCGCAAGCATCAACACAGTCGGTTTAAAAGAAATACCTTCCAGCATAAGATAAAGCTTCTTGGCGAGAGTTCTCAATAAGCCTCCGTGTCATTCCTCTTGTGGACCGCAGACTCCAGCTTTTCGTTCAGGGTAATTTTGTCCTTCTTCAGACAGTCACCTCTCGGTTAGACTCGTTGAGACAGGACTTCAGCTTGGTCACCTCCCCTTCCAGTGTTTCGACTGAAGCCAGCTTCTGGTCTGCGAGGGCAGTTTTATCTTGGGCTTCCTTCTGTGCAGCGGCGAGGTCCGAGTCCTTCTTCTCCAGAGCCAACTTCATTTTCTCTGCAAAAGAAGCAATCGGATCAGACAAGAGCTCGAAGAAATGTTAAAAAACAGTCGACAGGCAGTTACCTTCCATACCAGCAGCTTCGTCTTGAGCTTTCTTCAGATTCTGCTGGGCCAACTCCAAGTCGAGGTTGAGTTGCCTCTGCTTCTCCTCAAGTTCAGCAAACTTGGAAATGAGAGTACAAGACTTCTGCAGAAGGCAAGACGTGTCAATCGACAAGATCAAAGGTTGTTCACTTCCGAGTGGATAAAACTTAAAGAAGTTCGCTTAGACCCCAGCCGACTGCACACAGTCGACTGCGGTCTCGGGGGCTACACCCAGCGGGTGCACTTGGCGTGCCCCCGCTGATTAAGACACCCAACTCGATCGGTCCGCCCGGATCGAGTATAAAAAAACACTGTTCAGACCCCAGTCGACTGCAGCAGTCGACTGCGGTCTCGGGGACTACACCCAGTGGGTGCACTTAGCGTGCCCCCACCGGTTCAGATCCTACTCGACCGGTCCGCCCGAGTCGAGTGGAAGAAAAGAAAGGAAGGTAGAACTCAGACCCCAGTCGACTGCCAGCAGTCGACTGCGGTCTCGGGGACTACACCCAGTGGGTGCACTTAGCGTGCCCCCACCGGTTCAGATCCTACTCGCCCAGACCGAGTGGAAGAACGCAACTACCAAAGACAACAAAACACCCAGTGGGTGCACTGATTCGACGCAAACAACAGGAGATTGTATAGAAGAAAATTTTTCGGGTAGCATATCCTGATAGAACAAGGCAGTCGAAAAGTCTACTTACCTGGACATTGGCCCGGAGAGCAGCGCTGGCGTCGTAGGCAGCCTGGCTATTCTCATGCACCGTCTTCATCCGCTCCATCATCACGTCAGCCTGTCGGATGGCTTCCGCAGCCGCTTCCGACTGGTTGTCCGGAACGGGGTAGCTGGTGAAGAAGAGAGCAGACGACCCAGGTGCAGCAGCTTGGACCTCCGAGGCGTGAGATGGGACGACTGAAGGAATCACCGGTACAGTCGACGGTGCGGGGCGCTCACTCGACAAGGGTACAACGAAGGTTACAGAGGCCCCGCCCGCGTCTTCAGATTGATAGACGGTTGGTGTTGTCGTTGGTCCCTGCTGAGACGCCTTACCAGCCGTCGCCTTTTTATTCTTCCTGGGCCTAGGAGCCACATCTTCATCGTCATCTGGAGATCGATGACGTTGGGCGGAGCTGCGGAGAAGATCAGTCGACTCTAAAGTAAACCGCTAGAATTCAATCGACCGAGTAGTCAAGAGCAAGATCATAAGAGTTTTTACCTGGGTTGGAGGTGACCGCGTCTTCCATCTCCTCGTCTCGGTACTGGAGAGAAGAGGTTCCTGATGTAGCAGCACTGCAAAGACCCGCACCCAGTCGGTTACGTTCTGTTGCTCGAGTCGACAAAAAAAACAAGTCAGATGATTACCCGGAGATGGTAGGGATGGTCACTTTGATCCTGGGCAGAGCTTTTGGCAGTTTGGAGGAGGTGGCTTTCGGTGCTTTTGGCGCTGGAGGCGGCACAACCTTGGGCTGCTTCGGAGCCTTCTCAATCGGCGCTGGGGAAGACGTCCTGGGACGCTTCGAAGACTGCCCAGTCGGCGCGGTCACCAGGTCCGGAGTGCTCGCCGGGTCATGAGCGTGTTTGGATCTCCTCTCCCTGAGGAGGCGAGTCGACCTCTTTGTCATCAGTCGATTCGTCGCTCTCCTCGTCCTCCTCGGCATCCGAGTGCCACTCGCCGCTCTCGCCCCCGCTCGCTCCTTCCTCGACGTCTTGCTCCTGCACTCCATTGGGCATCGAGTACATGTCAATGAGGGCCTGAAAAGACAACGATCAAAAGAAATTCAGTCGACCATCAACAAGGTGTCACACAGTGAATCGGAAAGATACTTGGTAAAACAGAATCATACCTGCTCCGGCTGGCGCGAGTGGTCGAATGGAATCACCCTCCTAGACCCCCGGGGGTTGTCTTTGTTGCTGGTGATTCCCATCAGCCACTTCTCCAAGATGTCCTCACTGACGTCCTCCGGGTGGATCCGAGTGGAGTCCTCGAGTCCAGAGTACATCCACATCGGATGATCACGGGCCTGAAGCGGTTGGATGCGTCGACCGAGAAAGACCTCCAGCAGGTCCATCCCAGTCACCCGTCCGGACGAGTTGGACGACCCGCTCGACCAGCACCTTGACCTGCGCCTTCTCTTCTGGCCACCTTCAAGGAGGAGGGGCTTCTCCACTCGAGCCAGGAAAAGGGAGGAAGTCCAGTCGACTGACCCGGGGTCGGCTGGTCCTTACAGTAAAACCAAGTCGACTGCCAGCCCCGGACCGAGTCGGGAAGGATCATTGCTGGGAAGGTGCTCTTGTTCCTCATCTGGATCCCAGGCCCCCGCACATCTGGATCACGTGCGTCCTCTCATCACTCGGATTGGCCTTTTTGACCGACTGGGAGCGGCAGGTGAAGATGTGTTTGAAAAGACCCCAGTGCGGTCGACAGCCCAAGAAATTTTCACACATTGACACGAAAGCAGCCAGATAGACTATGGTGTTTGGAGTGAAGTGGTGGAGCTGAGCCCCAAAGAAGTTCAAAAAGCCCGAAAGAAAGGATGGGGAGGCAGAGAAACCCGCGATCGACGTGGGTGGCGAGGAGAACGCACTCACCCTCCCTTGGCTGCGGCTCGGTCTCGTTCCCCGGGAGCCGCGCCGATTTGTGGGGGATCAGTCCCCCCTCCACCAGGTCGTCGAGGTCGTCCTGGCTGATCGTCGAGCGGATCCAGTCGCCCTGGATCCAGCCCGGCGGCAGGCCGGATCTCGACGAGGATCCGCCCCGGCTGGTCCGCTTGCCCTTCGCCTTCGCGGTCGCCTTCTTCGCGCGCTCCAGCGCCACCGTCTTCTCTTTTCCCATGGCGGCGGATCGAGTTCGAGCGAGGGTTCGGCGACGAGAGCAGGAAGCGTGGCGAGAGGTCGAGGAAGAAGAAAAGAGAATGGGAGCGCACGGGGCAGAGACCCGGTCCGGTGCCTTTTATAAGGTCGTCATTCCCCGAGTGACTGACTGGTAGGCCCAGACGATCTAAACAAATCCCGCAACAGTCGCGCGCAGTACGTGGCGAAAAAGGTGGCACGGAGATCGAGGAGACTTGCCTAATCCGTCCCGATTACCACGGCCCCGCCTGGCGCGCTTCCCGAAATTCGAATCCCGCGAAATCCGCGGAGAGCAGAGCAACTTGTCAGACTGAAAACGTCCTCTACATTATCATTCGGAATTCTACCATGAAAATTCACTCGACAAAAACCAAGAATGGACCAAGGCGACTGAAGAAGAAGTTGGCATTGTCTCCTCAGTTCATGGCTCCAGAACAAGTTATACTCACACACGAAGAATGAGTCGGAAGTGTTCTCAACTCCTTCCCCACTCAAACCCTGATCCATTCGGGGGCTAATGACGAAGCTATGTACCTAGGGTAGGGTCATGGATCTGTCCAAGATACCCTCCCCAAGGACATCTCTAAAAGAACCAGAAGCAGTCGAAGAGAGATCATCATCCACTCGACCATGAAGTTATGTTCCACTCGACAGCTTTGAAGACACTCGACCATGCGAACAACCACTCGACCACCAGAAGATGTGAAGCCACTCACTCCGCAACGGTGGGATTTAAGTCATAGCTTTAATAATCATTTATAGCACTTTACTCCGGACGTTACCAGTAACGCTCCTCCTTTATGAACATTGAACCCTGTGTAACGGAGGGGAGCTGGGGTCCTGGCGCACTCTATATAAGCCACCCTCCTCTGGGACAAGGGTTCGCACTTTGTAATTCACACGCATATATCCAGTCGACCGCCTCCGGCTCCGAGACGTAGGGCTGTTACTTCCTCCGAGAAGGGCCTGAACTCGTAAAACTCGTGTGTACAACTCCTCCATAGCTAGGATCTTGCCTCTACATTCCTACCTCCCTATTCTACTGTCAGGCTTAGAACCATGACAGGGAGCGCCCCTCGGGCTGCATTATTCCCAGGCCACATGGGTCTGTCCCTGTGGCATGTATCCCTTTTGCTATGCCTTTAGCTTACCTTGTTGGGGGCGCCCCTCGGGCTGCATCACCCCCACGCCGCTCGGGCCAGACCCAGTGGCATGTATCTTCCTGTATTTATCCAAGTCGATCTGCTCTTCATGCTTAACCTGCCAACTGCTATCACCTGCTCGATCATCGCCTCCCTCGGGGCCCCTACACAGGCACAGCGCTGGTGCATGGGTCCGTCCCTACCACGACCGACAAATCTGAGTGGTCGAGCTCTGGCTCGCGGCACACACCGTGCACGTCACCTCACCAGGCCCTAAGTGCCTTCACTTCATCCGGACCAACCAGCGGCAGGCAGGCGGTAGTAACGGCAAACCATGTTTCTTCTTGTGCCTATCCACAGGGATCCCGCGGGAAGGATAGCAGGCGGCACCACGAGTCTCCTTTTCTCTCGTGCGAATCGCTTGCGCGTTAAAAGGGGGGCTCCTGAGCATCGCGACTCAGGGGCTCTTACTGGCTCTCCAGCCCTCACCCCCTAGCCTTGACCATGGCATCGCGACCTGGCATACCAGTGGCGGCTGAGCTCGCTCGAGGGCCGGGACCTGAGGATGTAGAGCACTAAGAAGAGCTCGGGAGAAGGAAAACTCATACGGACCGACCTAGCTATGTCGCGTAAGTTGGCGCACAGCCCTAGCGCAACATCAGGAATCACCGCGAAGTCAGCAAGATAAGTCTCGCCCTCGGATCGGCTAAATATTTGGGCCTAGTGGTCAGTCACACCATGCCCCAACCCCATTGCGGCCAAGTCATCTTCCTTTATTTCCTTACCATGGTCGCTTGGGCGCTAAGGGGGACCTCCTGAGCATCGCGCCTCAGGGGCTCTGCTACCTCTTGAGCTTGCGTTGGATTTCCCCGAAGAGGAAGGGAGCAGAGTAGCGTAAGTATTTCCCTCAGTTTTTGAGAACCAAGGTATCAATCCAGTAGGAGGCCACGCTCAAGTCCCTCGTACCTGCACAAAACGATAGCTACTCGCAACCAACGCGATTAGGGGTTGTCAATCCCTTCACGATCACTTACGAGAGTGAGATCTGATAGATATAATATTGATTTTTGGTATAGAGATGCAAAGTGAAAAGTAAACGGCAAAGTAAAAAGCAAAGCAAATAATAAAGTGATGGAGATTGATATGATGAGAATAGACCCGGGGGCCATAGGTTTCACTAGTGGCTTCTCTCAAGAGCATAAGTATTCTACGGTGGGTGAACAAATTACTGTTGAGCAATTGACAGAATTGAGCATAGTTATGAGAATATCTAGGCATGATCATGTATATAGGCATCACGTCCGTGACAAGTAGACCGAAACGATTCTGCATCTACTACTATTACTCCACTCATCGACCGCTATCCAGCATGCATCTAGAGTATTAAGTTAAAATCAGAGTAACGCTTTAAGCAAGATGACATGATGTAGAGAGATAAATTCATGCAATATGAAATAAACCCCATCTTGTTATCCTTGATGGCAACGATGCAATACGTGCCTTGCTGCCCCTTCTGTCACTGGGAAAGGACACCGCAAGATCGAACCCAAAGCTAAGCACTTCTCCCATGGCAAGAACTACCAATCTAGTTGGCCAAACCAAACGGATAATTCGAGGGGACTTGCAAAGATAACCAATCATACATAAAATAATTCAGAGAAGATTCAAATATTATTCATAGATAGACTTGATCATAAACCCACAATTCATCGGTCTCAACAAACACACCGCAAAAAGAAGATTATATCGAATACATCTCCACGAGAGAGGGGGAGTACTTTGTATTGAGATCCGAAAAGAGAGAAGAAGCCATCTAGCTGCTAACTATGGACCCGAAGGTCTGAGGTAAACTACTCACACTTCATCGGAGAGGCTATGGTGATGTAGAAGCCCTCCATGATGACAGCCCTCCCCGGCGGAGCTCCGGAACAGGCCCCAAGATGGGATCTCATGGATACAGAAAGTTGCGGCGGTGGAATTAGGTTTTTGGCTCCTATTCTGATCGTTTGGGGGTACGTATGTGTATATAGGTGGAAGGAGTAACGTCGGTGGAGCACGAGGGCCCACGAGGCAGGGGGCGTGCCCTAGGGGGGGGCGCCCCCTCGTGACGCTCTTTGATTCCTTGGAGTAGGGTCAAAGTCTCCTGGATCACGTTCGGTGAGAAAATCACGTTCCCAAAGGTTTATTCCGTTTGACTCGTTTGATTATTTCGTTTCTCCGAAACACTGAAATAGGGCAAAAACAAGCAATTCTGGATTGGGCCTCCGGTTAATAGGTTAGTCCCAAAAATAATATAAAAGTGGAAAATAAAGCCCAATATAGTCCCAAAACAGTAGATAATATAGGCATGGAGCATCAAAAATATAGATACGTTGGAGATGTATCAGGCATCCCCAAGCTTAATTCTGCTCGTTCCTCGAGTAGGTTAAATGATAAGAGAATTTTTGATGCGGAGTGCTACTTGGCATAATTTCAATGCAAATCTTCTTAATTGTGATATGAATATTCAGATTCGAAAGATTCAAGACAAAAGTTTATATTGACATAAAAATAATAATACTTCAAGCATACTAACAAAGCAATTATGTCTTCTCAAAATATCATGGCCAAAGAAAGTTATCCCTACAAAATCATATAGTCTGGCTATGCTCTATCTTCACCACACAAAGTATTTAAATCATGCACAACCCCGATGACAAGCCAAGCAATTGTTTCATACTCTAACTTTTTCAAAACTTTTTCAATCTTCACGCAATACATGAGCGTGGGCCATGGATATAGCACTATAGGTGGAATAGAATGGCGGTTGTGGAGAAGACAAAAAGGAGAAGACAGTCTCACATCAACTAGGCGTATCAACGAGCTATGGAGATGCCTATTAATAGATATCAATGTGAGTGAGTAGGGATTGCCATGCAACGGATGCACTAGAGCTATAAGTATATGAAAGCTCAAAAAGAAACTAAGTGGGTGTGCATCCAACTTGCTTGCTCATGAAGACCTAGGGCAATTTGAGGAAGCCCATCATTGGAATATACAAGCCAAGTTCTGTAATGAAAGATTCCCACTAGTATATGAAAGTGACATAACGAGAGACTCCCTACTATGAAAATCATGCTGCTACTTTGAAGGACAAGTGTGGTAAAAGGATAGTAACATTGTCCCTTCTCTCTTTTTCTCTCATTTTTTTATTTGGGCCTTTTCTCCCTTTTTATGGCCTCTTTTCTTTCTTTTTTTATTTGGGCTTCTTTGCCTCTTTTATTTATTTTTCGTCCGGAGTCTCATCCCGACTTGTGGGGGAATCATAGTCTCCATCATTCTTTCCTCACTTGGGACAATGCTCTAAAAATGATGATCATCACACTTTTATTTTTCTTACAACTCAACAATTACAACTCGATACTTAGAACAAAATATGACTCTATGTGAATGCCTCCGGCGGTGTACCGGGATATGCAATATGACAATGATGAATGTGTCATGATAAACGGAACGGTGGAAAGTTGCATGGCAATATATCTCAGAATGGCTATGGAAATGCCATAATAGGTAGGTATGGTGGCTGTTTTGAGGAAGGTATATGGTGGGTGTATGATACCGGCGAAAGGTGCGCGGTATTAGAGAGGCTAGCAAAGGTGGAAGGGTGAGAGTGCGTATAATCCATGGACTCAACATTAGTCATAAAGAACTCATATACTTATTGCAAAATTCTAGAAGTTATCAAAGCAAAGTATTACGTGCATGCTACTAGGGGGATAGATTGGTAGGAAAAGACCATCGCTCGTCCCCGACCGCCACTCATAAGGTAGACAATCAATAAATAAATCATGCTCCGACTTCATCACATAACGGTTCACCATATGTGCATACTACGGGAATCACAAACTTTAACACAAGTATTCTTTAAATTCACAACTACTCAACTAGCATGACTCTAATATTATCACCTCCATATCTCAAAACAATTATCATGCTTCAATCTTTTCTTACTATTCAACACATTCAAAATAAAGTTTCACAAATCTTGAATACCAAGCATATTATTATTAAGCAAATTACCATGCTATTAAGAGACTCTCAAAATAATTTAAGTGAAGCATGAGAGATCAATAGTTTCTTTAAAACAAATACACCACCGTGCTCTAAAAGATCTAAGTGAAGCACATAGAGCAAAATTATAACGCTCAAAAGATATAAGTGAAGCACATAGAGCAAAATTACATAGCTCAAAAAGATATAAGTGAAGCACATAGAGCAAAACTACATAGCTCAAAAGATATAAGTGAAGCACATAAAGTATTCTATGAAATTTTAATTCATGTATGGCCCTCTCAAAAGGTGTGTACAGCAAGGATTATTGTGGCACACTAAAAACCAAAGACACAAATAATACAAGACGCCCCAAGCAAAACACATATCATGTTGGTGAATAAAAATATAGCTCCAAGTAAATTACCGATGGAAGTGGACGAAAGAGGGGATGCCTTCCGGGGCATCCCCAAGCTTTGAATTTTTGGTGTCCTTGGATTATCTTGGGGGTGCCATGGGCATCCCCAAGCTTAGGCTCTTGCCACTCTTTTTTCCATAATCCATCACAAGAATTCACCCAAAATTTGAAAACTTCACAACACAAAACTTAAAGTAGAAAACTCGTGAGCTCCGTTAGAGAAAGAAAACAAAAGACCACTTCAAGGTACTGTAATGAACTCATTATTTATTTATATTGGTGTTAAACCTACTGTATTCCAACTTCTCTATGGAGTATAAACTATTTTACTAGCCATAGATTCATCAAAATAAGCAAACAACACACGTAAAACAGAATCTGTCAAAAACAGAACAGTCTGTAGTAATCTGTAACTAACGCAAACTTCTGGAACCCCAAAAATTCTAAAATAAATTGATGGACGTGAGGAATTTATCTATTAATCATCTGAAAAAAGAATTAACTAAATATCACTTTCCAAATAAAAATTACAGCAGTTCTCGTGAGCACTAAAGTTTCTGTTTTTTACAGCAAGTTCAACAAGACTTTCCCCAAGTCTTCCCAACGGTTCTACTTGGCACAAACACTAATTAAACACAAAAAAACACAACCAAAACAGAGGCTAAATAAATTATTTATTAATAAACAGGAGCAAAAAGCAAGGAATAAAAATAAAATTGGGTTCCCTCCCAACAAGCGCTATTGTTTAACGCCCCTGGCTAGGCATAAAAGCGAGGATAGATCTAGGTATTGCCATCTTTGGTAGGCAATCCATAAGTGGCTCTCATGATAGTTTCATATGGAAATTTTATTTTCTTTCTTGGGAAGTGTTCCATGCCCTTTTTAATGTAAATTGAAATCTAATATTCCCTTCCTTCATATCAATAATCGAACCAACCGTTATAAGGAAAGGTCTACCAAGAATAATAGGGCAAGAAGGATTGCAATCTATATCAAGAACAATGAAATCTACGGGCACATAATTCCTATTTGCAACAATAAGAACATCATTAATCCTTCCCATAGGTTTCTTAATAGTGGAATCCGCAAGATTCAAGTTTAGAGAGCAATCATCAAAATTACGGAAACCTAGCAAATCGCACAAAGTCTTGGGAATAGTAGAGACACTAGCACCCAAATCACACAGCATAAAACTCATGATCTTTAATTTTAATTTTAATAGTCGGTTCCCACTCATCATAGAGTTTTCTAGGGATAGAAACTTTCAACTCAAGTTTTTCTTCATAAGATTGCATCAAGGCATCAACAACATGTTCGGTGAAGGCTTTCTTTTGACTATAAGCATGTGGAGAATTTAGCACAGATTGCAACTAGGAAATACAATCAATTAAAGAGCAACTTTCATAATTAAATTCCTTGAAATCCAATATAGTGGGTTTAGCAACATCTAGATTTTTATTTCTTTCAATCCCACTTTCATCAATTTCATCATAAAGATCTAAATACTCCGAATTTTTAGAATGCCTTCTAGGTAAAGGAAGATCATATTCAGTTTCATCAAGATTCATATTGCAAAACAAAGATTTAATAGGAGACACATCAATAACTTTTAGATCTTCATCTTGATTTTCATAGGAATTGGAAGAACATGCTTTAATAAAGGCATCTTTGGAAGCACGCATCCTAGCGGTTCTTTCCTTGCATTCATCAATGGAAATTCTCATGGATTTGAG
>NC_053027.1:398300984-398318046 GCF_003073215.2 Triticum urartu | reverse complement strand
AAGAGAGAGATGTTCTTGATATAGATTGCAATCCTTCTTGCCCTATTATTCTTGGTAGACCTTTCCTTAGAACGGTTGGTGCGATTATTGATATGAAGGAAGGGAATATTAGATTTCAATTTCCATTAAAAAAAGGCATGGAACACTTTCCTAGGAAGAAAATATTACCATATGAAACTATCATGAGAGCCACTTATGGATTGCCTACCAAAGATGGCAATACCTAGATCTATCCTCGCTTTTATGCCTAGCTAGGGGCGTTAAACGATAGCGCTTGTTGGGAGGCAACCCAATTTTATTTTTATTCCTTGATTTTTGCTCCTGTTTAGTAATAAATAAATTATTAGCCTCTGTTTTGGTTGTTTTTTGTGTTTAATTAGTGTTTGTGCCAAGTAGAACCGTTGGGAAGACTTGGGGAAAGTCTTGTTGAACTTGCTGTAAAAAACAGAAACTTTAGCGCTCACGAGAACTGCTGTAATTTTTATTTGAAGAGTGCTATTTAGTTAATTCTTTTTTGAAGATGATTAATAGATAAATTCCTCACGTCCAGAAATTTATTTTAGAATTTTTGGGGTTCCAGATCTTGCGCTAGCTACAGATTACTACAGACTGTTCTGTTTTTGACAGATTCTGTTTTTCGTGTGTTGTTTGCTTATTTTGATGAATCTATGGCTAGTAAAATAGTTTATAATCCATAGAGAAGTTGGAATACAGTAGGTTTAACACCAATATAAATAAGAATGAGTTCATTACAGTACCTTGAAGTGGTTTTTTGTTTTCTTTCGCTAACGGAGCTCACGAGTTTTCTATTTTGAGTTTTGTGTTGTGAAGTTTTCAAGTTTTGGGTGAAATCTTTTGATGGATTATGGAACAAGGAGTGGCAAGATCCTAAGCTTGGGGATGCCCATGGCACCCCCAAGATAATCAGGACACCAAAAAGTCAAAGCTTGGGGATGCCCCGGAAGGCATCCCCTCTTTCGTCTACTTCCATCGGTAATTTACTTGGAGCTATATTTTTATTCACCAACATGATATGTGTTTTGCTTGGAGCGTCTTGTATTATTTGTGTCTTTGTGTCTTAGTATGCCACAATCATCCTTGCTGTACACACCTTTTGAGAGAGCCATACATGAATTAAAATTTGATAGAATACTCTATGTGCTTCACTTATATCTTTTGAGCTAAGTAGTTTTGCTCTATGTGCTTCACTTATATCTTTTGAGCTATGTAGTTTTGCTCTATGTGCTTCACTTATATATTTTGAGCATTATAATTATTCTCTATGTGGCTTCACTTAAGATCTTTAGAGCACGGTGGTGGATTTGTTTTAAAAAACTATTGGATCTCTCATGCTTCACTTAAATTATTTTGAGATCTTAAATAGCATGGTAATTTGCTTAATAACTAATATGCTTGGTATTCAAGATTTGTGAAACTTTCTTTTTGAGTGTGTTGAATACTAGAGAAAAAGATTGAAACATGATAATTGGTTTTGAGATATGAGGTGATAATATTAAAGTCATTGCTAGTTGAGTAGTTGTGAAATTTAAAGATACTTGTGTTAAAGTTTGTGATTCCCGTAAGCATTGCACGTATGGTGAACCGTTATGTGATGATGTCGGAGCATGATTTGTTTATTGATTGTATTCCTTATGAGTGGCGGTCGGGGACGAGCGATGGTCTTTTCCTACCAATCTATCCCCCTAGGAGCATGCGCGTAATACTTTCTTTGATAACTTCTAGATTTGTAATAAGTATATGAGTTCTTTACACTAGTAGAAAAAGGGTCCAAACGTGAAGCACAATAGTGCCGGTTTGAATTTCAGCCGGCACTAATGTGTACAATAGCACCGGTTCGTGGCGGCGATCAATAGCACCAGTTCGTGGTGAACCTTTAGTACTGGTTCATGCCACGAACCGGTACTAAAGAGGCTGTATCAGCCTGCAGTCAGGCTATGGCCCCACCATCACCATTTAGTGTCGGTTCGTACTACGAACCGGTACTAATGAGGTTATGGCAAGCTGTTTTTAGTCCCACCTCGCCAAGAGAGAGGGACTAGGAGCGGTCTATAAGCCCTGAGTGCAATGACGATGAAGAAGAGGCTCAATGCTCACGTTGCTTAGCTTCAAGCCTTCAGGAATATGGTAGATTGCACGGAGCTACGCGCAGTGCAGTTTACACTATTCCGAAAGGCTTGAAGCAAATTAACGAGCATTGCACCTCTTTTTTATTTTTAATAACTTATTACAACTCCGGACTTCTTCTGTTATGGCAAAAACTAATTGCACGTCGGCATTTCTTTTTTTTAAACTTTGGTTATAACTCCAGACTTTGACCATCAAGTTTTGCAGAAAAGAAAAAATAGCAGAAAAGAAAAAAAAACTATAGCTGAAAAGAAAAAAACTATATAAAAAACTACTCAGAAATAAATAGAAGAAAATAAATATAGCAGAAAAGAAAAAACTACTCAGAAATAAATAGAATAAAAAATAAAGCAGAAATAAAAAAAATTATATCTGCTATTTTTCAATCGTTCACAAAATGACCGTGAAATAGAAAATCACTACAAAATGAACTCTGAAAATGTTGAATTTTGGCAAACTAGATGAATAAAACTACTCACAAATAAATAGAAGAAAATAAATATAACAGAAAAAACTATACAAAAAACTACGCAGAAATAAATAGAAGAAAATAAAGCAGAAAAGAAAAAAAACTATAAAAAAATTGGGGCGCTGCCCTGTGGGCCTGCTAGGCCACAGGCGTGCAATTACAGGCCTTAAAGGCCCAGCAGACTCACAGGGCAGCCGCACAAGTTTAGGCCCACAAGCCTGCTATATAGAGGAGTTCGAAGAGGTAGCCGCGGCTGGGTTTATAAACCAGTGCGGCTGCCCTTCGCCCGGCGAGGTGGGACTAAACTTTGGGGTGGCAGCGCGAGGCCTTTAGTACCGGTTGGTGGCTCCAACCGGTACTAAAGACCACCCTTTAGTACCGGTTGGAGCCACCAACCGGTACTAAAGGCCTGCTCTTCCCGCCTCTTGGCCTGGCCAAAGTTGGCCTTTAGTACCGGTTGGTGGCTCCAACCGGTACTAAAGGCCTCTCCTATATATACAACACTTACGAAAATTCAGTTAGATCTCCCCACTTCTTTCGTCTCCAACCTCTCGCGCGCCGCTCGAACCCGTCCTCGCCGCCCGTCGTCCGTCGTCGTCGTCGCTGTCCCCGCCGCCGCCCGTCGTCGTCGCCGTCTCGCGCCGCCGCCCGAACGCCGCGCGCCGCCGTCCGTCGTCGTCCCGCCGCGGTCCCGTACGTCTCTCGCTCTCGCGTATACCCGCCGCGCCGCCGTCCGTCGTCGCACCCGGCCCGTACGGCGGCGCCCCCCGCCCCATACGCCGGCGCCCCCGCTCGTACGTACGGGGCGGCGGCGTACGGGGCCGCACACATACACACATACACACACATGCATATATACGTACACACTATACACACACATACACACACACATTTTTTTATACTTATTTTCTGTTTTTAGAAAAGTTAATTAGATGATCGAATGTTTGATTAATGTCGAATGTCAGATGAATTAGCTAGATAGAAAATTGTCGAACTAGAGATTTGAACTAGTTGAATAATTAATATAACTAGTTTATTTTTAGTAAGAAAATTATCGAACTAGTTTATTTAGGTATATGAGATTTGAACTAGTTCAATAATTAATATAACTAGTTTATTTTTAGTAAGAAAATTGTCGAACTAGTTTATTTAGGTATATGAGATTTGAACTAGTTCAATAATTAATATAACTAGTTTATTTAGGTATATGAGATTTGAACTAGTTCAATAATTAATATAACTAGTTTATTTTTAGTAAGAAAATTTAGGTATCTGAGATTTGATGATCTAATTAAAATATTATTTGTTAATGAGTTTTTCTGTTTATTTAATTTTTTATATATTTTGAGTTTATATAAATGTTAGATTAATGTCGAATGTTAGATGAATTAGATAGAAAAGTTAAATATATAGTAATGTCAATTGTTAGAGATGAATATAGTTAGATATATTAATGTCAAATGTTAGATGAATATATATTTGGCTAGATATTAATTAATGTTAGATAGTAATAGGTGTTTAATGTTTCACCTATATGAACATAGGAAATGTCATCTGACGACGAAAAAGATTTCATTATGTGCGAACACTGTGAAGACCAGCGCGGCCTGTGCGACAAAAATTTCCTTGTTGATGGTAGGCGCTTCAGCATCAAGCTGGATGAGACATTCGAAGTTGATACAGTAAGTCACTTTGTCAATTATTATTTGAATGCAAAACTTATGCTTCATTTGCTTCAACTTATAATTTTAAATTTTCACTATTCTACTAGCGCATCCCCTGCCATGCAAGAATTTTTGTCTTGGATAAGATAGGTTTTAGTGCTATAGATGATATGGAGGTAAAGAGAGTTTACTTGAAGACGGAGCATGGGTATACTTTCAACGTCAAATTATATAATGGAGACACATACACCCATTTTGAATGCAAAACTTGGCAAGCACTATGCAAGGCTTATGCATTTGAGCCTGGTATGGTTGTCACCTTTGATATTCGTCCGGAAGATGATATTGAAGGTAATATAGACATCTGGGTCGATGTGCAAACGCCTCCAGTTCTACCATTATGTGAGTTTTTCTCAACCATGCATGCATATGTTTATGTCTTTGATACAGTTTATTCAAAAATAGTTGACAACTAATTTGTATTGTCAGCTTATTTCGGTTCAAGCAAACATGTCCGGCGCTTGGTAGACAGGACCTACTACTGCCCCGGGGCTCAACTAAACTGCGAGGAGATAAGTCATTATGTTTCATGGCTTGAGGATCTTAATACTGTCAAGACAAATTTTTTTCCTGAACTTAGAAATGTTAGTACTCAAAACGTGCGACCAATGGTGATCGTATTGAACTACGGTCACATCTATAATCGAAAGATGGTAAGATTTTAAATATTTGTCCTTAATTAGTGCATCTTTTGCATACATTATTTTTGAAGCTAAACTTTCATTGCTTAGTATATTAATTACTATACGATGTTCTTCAACAGGGACTTCCGATGACAGTTGTGCCTCAGTGGATCGAGACTAAAGGTGACATGTCAATGGTTAGCTTACGGCCAAGATATCCTACATTGCACATGAGTGCATTCAGGATTTCTGAAAGCGAAGAATGCTTAATAGTGAAAGATTGGAGCAAAATTGTTAACGATCGCAGAGAAGTACTAGGGGGCAGCAAGGAGAAGCGCAACCCAAGATTAGGAGACAGATTCATCTGCATGCTCCAGTATGATGAATCAGGAGAGCTATACATGTTCTATGCTATTCTACCTGAGAGGGAGCAGCACTAGTTCATGCTCTTAATTAGTGTCTCATGTCCGTGTCCTGAACTTCGATGTTGGTGATGATTATGTTGAACTCGATGATATCTTTGCTTCTGTTACAAAGTGAATGTTTCCTCTTTAAGCTAGCCAGTGTTGGTGATGATTAGATAGCTAGCGGTAATGACTATGATGATTAAATAGTGGTAATTAGACGACTACGATGATTTTTAGCTAGCTAGAGTTTATTTATTTATTAATATGCGATGATGATGATGACGATGACTACAACTCATTATAACGTAAAACAATCCTAAATTAAATTGATAACACAAATTTAATTGAAAAATACAAAATAAAACAAAAACCCACAAACATTTAGTACCGGTTGGTGTTACCAACCGGTACTAAAGGGCTCCCGGCCCCCGGAGCTGGCTCGTGCCACGTGGTTTCCCTTTAGCACCGGTTCGTGCTGAACCGGTACTAAAGGGGGGGGGGCCTTTAGTGCCCACACTTTAGTGCCGGTTATGGAACCGGCACTAAAGGGCCTTACGAACCGGTGCTATTGCCCGGTTCTGCACTAGTGTTATGATAATGTTAGTCCATGGATCATACGCACTCTCACCCTTCCACCTTTGCAAGCCTCTCTAATACCGCACACCTTTCGCCGGTATCATACACCTACCATATACCTTCCTCAAAACAGCCACCATACCTACCTATTATGGCATTTCCATAGCCATTCCGAGATATATTGCCATGCAACTTTCCATCATCTAGTTCATCATGACACATTCATCATTGTCATATTGCTTAGCATGATCATGTAGTTGACATAGTATTTGTGGCAAATCCACCATTCATAATTTTCATACTTGTCACTCTTGATTCATTGCATATCCCGGTACACCGCCGGAGGCATCCATATAGAGTCATACTTTGTTTTAGAATCGAGTTGTAATCATTGAGTTGTAAATAAATAAAGTGTGATGATTATAATTTTAGAGCATTGTCCAGTGAGGAAAGGATGATGGAGACCATGATTCCCCCACAAGTCGGGATGAGACTCCGGATGAAAAAAAGGGAAAGGCCATAAAAAAGAGAAGGCCCAAAAAAAGGGAAAGGCCATAAAAAGGGAAGGCCCAAAAAAACAAAACAAAAAAATGAGAGAAAAAGAGAGAAGGGGCAATGCTACTATCCTTTTACCACACTTGTGCTTCAAAGTAGCACCATGATCTTCATAGTAGAGAGTCTCTCATGTTATCACTTTCATATACTAGTGGGAATTTTTCATTATAGAACTTGGCTTGTATATTCCAATGATGGGCTTCCTCATTGCCCTAGGTCTTACATGAGCAAGCAAGTTGGATCACCCACTTAGTTTCTTTTTGAGCTTTCACATACTTATAGCTCTAGTGCATCCGTTGCATGGCAATCCCTACTCACTCACATTGATATCTATTGATGGGCATCTCCATAGCCCGTTGATACGCCTAGTTGATGTGAGACTATCTTCTCCTTTTTGTCTTCTCCACAACCACCATTCTATTCCACCTATAGTGCTATATCCATGGCTCATGCTCATGTATTGCGTGAAGATTGAATTTTTTTGAAAAAGTTAGAGTATGAAACAATTGCTTGGCTTGTCATCGGGGTTGTGCATGATTTAAATATTTTGTGTGGTAAAGATAGATCATAGCCAGACTAGCTTTGGTTATTCTTGTAGCCACACTTGTGCTTCAAAGTAGCCAATGATTTTGTAGGGATAACTTTCTTTGGCCATGTTATTTTGAGAAGACATAATTGCTTTGTTAGTATGCTTGAAGTATTATTATTTTATGTCAATATAAACTTTTGTCTTGAATCTTTCGAATCTGAATATTCATATCACAATTAAGAAGATTTGCATTGAAATTATGCCAAGTAGCACTCCGCATCAAAAATTCTCTTTTTATCATTTACCTACTCGAGGACGAGCAGGAATTAAGCTTGGGGATGCCTGATACGTCTCCAGGAATCTATAATTTTTGATTGCTCCATGCTATATTATCTACTGTTTTGGACTATATTGGGCTTTATTTTCCACTTTTATATTATTTTTGGGACTAACCTATTAACCGGAGGCCCAGCCCAGAATTGCTGTTTTTTGCCTATTTCAGTGTTTCGAGAGAAACGGAATATCAAACGGAGTCCAAACGGAATAAAAATCTTCGGGAACGTGATTTTCTCACCGAACATGATCCAGGAGACTTGGACCCTACTCCAAGGAGTCAAAGAGGAGGTCACGAGGGTGGGGGGCGCCCCCCCAGGGTGCGCCCCCTGCCTCGTGGGCCCCTCGGTGCTCCACCGATGTACTCCTTCCTCCTATATATACCTACGTACCCCCAAACGATCAGAACAGGAGCCAAAAACCTAATTCCACCGCCGCAACTTTCTGTATCCACGAGATCCCATCTTGGGGCCTGTTCCGGAGCTCCGCCGGAAGAGGGCCGTCATCACGGAGGCTTCTACATCATCCTAGCCTCTCCGATGAAGTGTGAGTAGTTTACCTCAGACCTTCGGGTCCATAGTTAGTAGCTAGATGGCTTCTTCTCTCTTTTTGAATCTCAATACAAAGTTCTCCCCCTCTCTTATGGAGATCTATTCGATGTAATCTTTTTTTGCGGTGTGTTTGTTGAGACCGATGAATTGTGGGTTTATGATCAAGTCTATCTATGAATAATATTTGAATCTTCTCTGAATTCTTTTATGTATGATTGGTTATCTTTGCAAGTCTCTTCGAATTATCCGTTTGTTTGGCCAACTAGATTGGTAGTTCTTGCCATGGGAGAAGTGCTTAGCTTTGGGTTCGATCTTGCGGTGTCCTTTACCAGTGACAGAAGGGGCAGCAAGGCACGTATTTGTCATTGCCATCGAGGATAACAAGATGGGGTTTATTTCATATTGCATGAATTTATCTCTCTACATCATGTCATCTTGCTTAAGGCGTTACTCTGTTTTTAACTTAATACTCTAGATGCATGCTGGATAGCGGTCGATGAGTGGAGTAATAGTAGTAGATGCAGAATCGTTTCGGTCTATTGTCACGGACGTGATGCCTATATACATGATCATGCCTAGATATTCTCATAACTATGCTCAATTCTGTCAATTGCTCAATAGTAATTTGTTCACCCACCGTAGAATACTTATGCTCTTGAGAGAAGCCACTAGTGAAACCTATGGCCCCCGGGTCTATTCTCATCATATCAATCTCCATCACTTTAATCTTGCTTTGCTTTTTTACTTTGCCTTTACTTTTTACTTTGCATCTTTATACCAAAAATATTATATCTATCAGATCTCACTCTCGTAAGTGACCGTGAAGGGATTGACAACCCCTAATCGCGTTGGTTGCGAGTAGCTATCGTTTTGTGCAGGTACGAGGGACTTGAGCGTGGCCTCCTACTGGATTGATACCTTGGTTCTCAAAAACTGAGGGAAATACTTACGCTACTCTGCTGCACATCCCTTCCTCTTCGGGAAAACCAACGCAAGCTCAAGGTAGCGGGCTCTCGCCCCTCATGCCATGGAGAGCCATGGACCAGAGGGGAAACCCTTCTCCCATCTAGGGAGAAGGTCAAGAGAAGAAGAAGGAGGGGGGCTCTCTCCCCCTCGCTTCCGGTGGCGCCGGAACGCCGCCGGGGCCATCATCATCACCGCAATCTTCACCAACACCTCCGCCATCTTCACCAACATCTCCATCACCTTCCCCCCTCTATCTACAGCGGTTCCACTCTCCCGCAACCCGCTGTACCCTCTACTTGAACATGGTGCTTTATGCTTCATATTATTATCCAATGATGTGTTGCCATCCTATGATGTCTGAGTAGATTTTCATTGTCCTATCGGCGGTTGATGAATTGCTATGATTGATTTAATTTGCTTGTGGTTATGTTGCTGTCCTTTGGTGCCCATCATATGAGCACGCGTGGATCACACCATAGGGTTAGTTGTATGTTGATAGGACTATGTATTGGAGGGAAGAGGTGACAGAAACTTCAGCCTAGCATAGAAATTGATGCATACGGGATTGAAGGGGGACCAATATATCTTAATGCTATGGTTGGGTTTTACCTTAATGAACGTTAGTAGTTGCGGATGCTTGCTAATAGTTCCAATCATAAGTGCATAGAATTCCAAGTCAGGGATGACATGCTAGCAGTGGCCTCTCCCACATAAAACTTGCTATCCGTCTAGTAAAGTAGTCAATTGCTTAGGGACAATTTCGCAACTCCTACCACCACTTTTCCATACTAGCTATACTAACTTTATTGCTTATTTATCTAAACAGCCCCTACTTTCTATTTACGTGCACTTTATATTCTTTCAAACCTATCCAGAAACACCTACAAAGTACTTCTAGTTTCATACTTGTTCTAGGTAAAGCGACCGTTAAGCGTGCGTAGAGTTGTATCGGTGGTCGATAGAACTTGAGGGAATATTTGTTCTACCTTTAGCTCCTCGTTGGGTTCGACACTCTTACTTGTCGAAAGAGGCTACAATTGATCCCCTATACTTGTGGGTTATCACTCCGTCTCACGTGATGATCGGACATGGTTTAGTTGATATGGATCATGTGATCACTTAGATGACTAGAGAGATGTCTATCTAAGTGGGAGTTCTTAAGTCATTTGATTAATTGAACTTTAATTTATCATGAACTTAGTACCTCATAGTATTTTGCATGTTTATGTTGTTGTAGAAAGATGGCCCGTGCTGTTGTTCCATTGAATTTTAATGCGTTCCTAGAGAAAGCTAAGTTGAAAGATGATGGTAGCAACTACACGGACTGGGTCCGTAACTTGAGGATTATCCTCATTGCTGCACAGAAGAATTACATCCTGGAAGCACGGCTAGGTGACAAACCCACTGCAGGAGCAATGCTAGATGTTGTGAACACCTGGCAGAGCAAAGCTGATGACTACTCGATAGTTTAGTGTGCCATGCTTTACGGCTTAGAATCGGGACTTCAACGACATTTTGAACGTCATGGAGTATATGAGATGTTTCAGGAGTTGAAGTTAATATTTCAAGCAAATGCCCGGATTGAGAGATGTGAAGTCTCCAATAAGTTCTACAACTGTAAAATGGAGGAGAATAGTTCTGTCAGTGAACATATACTCAGAATGTCTGGGCACCACAATCACTTGACTCAGCTGGGAGTTACTCTTCCTGATGATATATAGTGTCATTGACAGAGTTCTTCAATCACTACCACCAAGATACAAGAGCTTCATGATGAACTATAATATGCAAGGGATGGATAAGATGATTCCTGAGCTCTTCGCTATGCTAAAGGCTGCAGAGGTAGAAATCAAGAAGGAGCATCAAGTGTTGATGGTCAACAAGACCACCAGTTTCAAGAAGAAGGGTAACGGGAAGAAGGGGAACTTCAAGAAGAACGGCAAGCAAGTTGCTGCTCAAGTGAAGAAGCCCAAGTCTGGACCTAAGCCTGAGACTGAGTGCTTCTACTGCAAAGGGACTGGTCATTGGAAGCGGAACTGCCCCAAGTGTTTGGCGGATAAGAAGGATGGCAAAGTGAAAGGTATATTTGATATACATGTTATTGATGTGTACCTTACTAATGCTCGCAGTAGTGCCTGGGTATTTGATACTGGTTTAGTTGCTAACATTTGCAACTCGAAACTGGGGCTGCGGATTAAGCGAAGATTGGCTAAGGATGAGGTGACGATGCGCGTGGGAAATGGTTCCAAAGTCGATGTGATCGCCGTCGGCACGCTACCTCTACATCTACCTTCAGGATTAGTTTTAGACCGAAATAATTGTTATTTGGTGCCAGTGTTGAGCATGAACATTATATCTGGATCTTGTTTGATGCAAGACAGTTATTCATTTAAATCAGAGAATAATGGTTGTTCTATTTATATGAGTAATATCTTTTATGATCATGCACCCTTGTTGAGTGGTCTATTTTTACTAAATCTTGATAGTAGTGATACATATGTTCATAGCATTGAAGCCAAAAGATGCAGAGTTGATAATGATAGTGCAGCTTATTTGTGGCACTGCCATTTGGGTCATATTGGTGTAAAGCGCATGAAGAAACTCCATTCTGATGGACTTCTGGAATCACTTGATTATGAATCACTTGGTACTTATGAACCATGCCTCATGGGCAAGATGACTAAAACTCTATTCTCCGGAACAATGGAGCGAGCAACAGAGTTATTGGAAATCATTGCTACCTCTTGAGCACTGCGTTGGTTTTCCCTTGAAGAGGAAAGGGTGATGCAGCAAAGTAGCGTAAGTATTTCCCTTAGTTTTTGAGAACCAAGGTATCAATCCAGTAGTGGACTACATGCAAGTCCCTCGTACCTACACAAACAAATAAGAACCTCGCAACCAACGCGATAAATGGGTTGTCAATCCTTCACGGTCACTTAAGAGAGTGAGATATGATAGAGATAATAATAATAAGATAAATATTTTTGATATTTTTATGATCTAGATTGGAAAATAAAGATTGCAAAATAAAATAGATTGAAAAGTTATATAATAAAAGATAGACCCGGGGGCCATAGGTTTTACTAGTGGCTTCTCTCAAGATAGCATAAGTATTACGATGGGTGAACAAATTATTGTCGAGCAATTGATAGAAAAGTGAATAATTATGAGAATATTTAGGTATGATCATGTATATAGGCATCACGTCCGTCACAAGTAGACCAAAACGATTCTGCATGTACTACTATTACTCTGAAGGAAATATACCCTAGAGGCAATAATAAAGTTATTATTTATTTCCTTATATCATGATAAATGTTTATTATTCATGCTAGAATTGTATTAACCGGAAACATAATACATGTGTGAATACATAGACAAACAGAGTGTCACTAGTATGACTCTACTTGACTAGCTCGTTGATCAAAGATGGTTATGTTTCCTAGCCATAGACAAAGAGTTGTCATTTGATTAACGGGATAACATCGTTAGGAGAATGATGTGATTGACTTGACCCATTCCGTTAGCTTAGCACTTGATCGTTTAGTTTGTTGCTATTGCTTTCTTCATGACTTATACATGTTCCTATGACTATGAGATTATGCAACTCCCGTTTACCGGAGGAACACTTTGTGTGCTACCAAACGTCACAACGTAACTGGGTGATTATAAAGGTGCTCTACAGGTGTCTCCGAAGGTACTTGTTGGGTTGGCATATTTCGAGATTAGGATTTGTCACTCCGATTGTCGGAGAGGTATCTCTGGGCCCACTCGGCAATACACATTACTTAAGCCTTGCAAGCATTGCAACTAATGAGTTAGTTGCGGGATGATGTGTTATGTAATAAGTAAAGAGACTTGCCGATAACGAGATTGAACTAGGTATTGAGATACCGACGATCGAATCTCGGGCAAGTAACATACCGATGACAAAGGGAACAAACGTATGTTGTTATGCGGTTTGACCGATAAATATCTTCGTAGAATATGTAGGAGCCAATATGAGCATCCAGGTTCCGCTATTGGTTATTGACCGGAGACGTGTCTCGGTCATGTCTACATAGTTCTCGAACCCGTAGGGTCCGCATGCTTAAAGTTTGATGACAGTTATATTATGAGTTTATGGTGTTTGATGTACCAAAGGTAGTTCGGAGTCCCGGATGTGATCATGGACATGACGAGGAGTCTCAAAATGTTCGAGACGTAAAGATCGATATACTGGATGACTATATTTGGATACCGGAATGGTTCCAGGTGAGATCGGAATAATACCGGAGCACCGGGAGGTTATCGGAACCCCCCGGGAGGTATATGGGCCTTAATGGGCTTTAGTGGAAAGGAGGGGAAAGGAGCAATGGAGGGGGCGCCCACCCCCCAAGCCCAATCCGAATTGGGAGGGGGGCCGCCGCCCCCCTTTCCTTCCTCCCTCCTTCCTCTTCCTTCCCTCTCCCTCTGCAAATAGGAAAAGGAGGAGTCCTACTCCTAGTGGGAGTAGGACTCCCCCCTTGGGTGCGCCTCCTCCCCTTGGCCGGCCCTCTCCTCCCCTCCTTTATATACGGAGGAGAGGGGCCCCCCATGATACGTCCATTTTGCATCATGCTTTTATATCAATATTTATTGCATTATGGGCTATTATTACACATTATGTCACAATACTTATGCCTATTCTCTTTTATTTTACAAGGTTTACAAAAAGAGGGAGAATGCCGGCAGCTGGGATTCTGGCTGGAAAAGGAGCAAATAATAGAGACCTATTCTGCACAGCTCCAAAAGTCCTGAAACTTCATGGATGATATTTCCAAATATATAAAAAACATTGAGCGCAAGAACTTCCCCAGGGGGGACACACCCTGCCCACGAGGATGGGCGGCGTGCCCTACCCCCTGGGCGCGCCCCCTGGTGGCCCTCCGGTGGCCATCTTCTGCTATATGGACTCTTTCCATGGAAAAATAATCATAAGCCATCTTCTCGGACGAAACTCCGCCGCCACCAGGCGGAACCTTGGCGGAGCCAATCTAGGGTTCTGGTGGGGCTATTCTACCGGGGAAACTTCCCTCCCGGAGGGGGAAATCATCGCCATCGTCATCACCAACGCTCCTCTCATCGGGAGAGGGCAATCTCCATCAACATCTTCATCAGCACCATCTCATCTCAAAACCCTAGTTCATCTCTTGTATCCAATTCTTGTCTCCAAGTCCGGGATTGGTGCTAGTAGGTTGCTAGTAGTGTTAATTACTCCTTGTAGTTGATGCTAGTTGGTTTAATTGGTGGAAGATCATATGTTCAGATCCTATATGCATATTAATACCCCTCTGATTATGAACATGTTTATGCTTTGTGAGTAGTTACTTTTGTTCCTGAAGACATGGGAGAAGTCTTGCTATTAGTAGTCATGTGAATTTGGTATTCGTTCGATATTTTGATGAGATGTATGTTGTCTCTCCTCTAGTGGTGTTATGTGAACTGTCGACTACATGACACTTCACCATTATTTGGGCCTAGAGGAAGGCATTGGGAAGTAATAAGTAGATGATGGGTTGCTAGAGTGACAGAAGCTTAAACCCTAGTTTATGCGTTGCTTCGTAAGGGGCTGATTTGGATCCATATGTTTCATGCTATGGTTAGGTTTACCTTAATACTTTTGTTGTATTTGCGGATGCTTGCAATAGAGGTTAATCATAAGTGGGATGCTTGTCCAAGTAAGGGCAGCACCCAAGCACCGGTCCACCCACATACCAAATTATCAAAGTACCGAACGCGAATCATATGAACGTGATGAAAACTAGCTTGACGATATTCCCATGTGTCCTCGGGAGCGCTTTACATCATATAAGAGTTTGTCCAGGCTTGTCCTTTGCTACAAAAGGATTGGGCCACCTTGCTGCACTTATTTACTTTTGTTACTTGTTGCTCGTTACAAATTATCTTATCACAAAACTATCTGTTACCACTTATTTCAGTACTTGCAGAGAATACCTTGCTGGAAACGCTTATCATTTCCTTCTGCTCCTCGTTGGGTTCGACACTCTTACTTATCGAAAGGACTACGATAGATCCCCTATACTTGTGGGTCATCAAGACTCTTTTCTGGCGCCGTTGCCGGGGAGTGAAGCGCCTTTGGTAGGTGGAATTTGGTAAGGAAAATTATTATAGTGTGCTGAAATTTACTGTCACTTGTTACTATGGAAAGTAATCCTCTGAGGGGCTTGTTCGGGGTATCTTCACCCCGACCAGTAGAGCAAAGAGTTGCTCCTCAACCTACTGAACCTACTGAAAATGAAAATGCTTGCTTTGAAATTCCTTGGGTATGATAGAAAAACTGCTAGCTAATCCTTTTTTAGGAGATGGAACAAAACATCCTGATGAACATCTAATATATGTGGATGAAGTTTGTGGATTATTTAAGCTTGCAGGTGTACCCGGAGATGTTGTTAAGAAGAAGGTCTTCCCTTTATCTTTGAGGGGAGATGCATCGACATGGTATAGGCTATGTGATGATATGGAGTCTTGGAACTACAAACGATTGAAATTGGAATTTCATCAAAAGTTTTATCCTATGCATCTTGTTCATCGTGATCGCAATTATATATATAATTTTTGGCCTCGCGAAGGAGAAAGCATCGCTCAAGCTTGGGGGAGGCTTAAATCAATGTTATATTCATGCCCCAATCATGAGCTCTCAAGAGAAATGATTATTCAAAAAATTTATGCTCGGCTTTCTGATAACAATCGCACCATGCTTGATACTTCTTGTGCTGGCTCTTTTATGATGAAGACTATTGAATTCAAATGGGATTTATTGGAAAGAATTAAACGCAACTCCGAAGATTGGGACCTCGACAATGGTAAGGAGTCAGGTATGACACCTAGTTTTGATTGTGTTAAATCTTTTATGGATACCGATATTTTTCGTAAATTTAGCACTAAATATGGACTTGACTCTGAGATAGTAGCTTCTTTCTGTGAATCTTTTGCTGCTTATGTTGATCTCCCCAAGGAGAAGTGGTTTAAATATCATCCTCCCATAGAAGTAAAAGTAGCTGCACCTATTAAAGTTGAAGAAAAGACTTTACTTATAATGATCCTATTGTTCCTACTTCTTATGTTGAGAAACCACCTTTCCCTGTTAGGATAAAGGATCATGCTAAAGCTTCAACTGTGGTTCGTAAAAGCAATATTAAAACATATACACCTCCTGAGCAAGTTAAAGTTGAACCTAATATTGCTATTGTTAAAGATCTCTTGTCTGATAATATAGATGGGCATGTTATTTATTTCTGTGATGAAACTGCTAGAATTGCTAAACCCCGTGATACAGATAAACCTAGACCTGTGGTAGGTATGCCTGTTATTTCTGTTAAAATAGGAGATCATTGTTATCATGGCTTATGTGATATGGGTGCTAGTGCTAGTGCAATACCTATTGACTTATACAAAAATTATGCATGACATTGCACCTATTGAGTTAGAAGATATTGATGTCACAATTAAACTTGCTAATAGAGATACTATTTCATCAATGGGAATTGTTAGAGATGTTGAAGTCTTGTGTGGGAAAACTAAATATCCTGCTGATTTTCTTGTTCTTGGTTCCCCACAAGATAGCTTTTGTCCCATTATATTTGGTAGACCCTTCTTAAATACTGTTAATGCTACCATAGATTGCAAAGAGATGTTGTTACTGTCGGTTTAGATGATATGACTCATGAATTTAATTTTCTAAATTTAGTAGACAACACCGTGAAGAAGAATTACCTAGTAAGGATGAAATTATTGGTCTTGCTTCTATTGCCGTACCTCCTAGTGATCCTTTAGAACAATATTTGCTAGACCATGAAAATGATATGTTTATGAATGAAAGAAGGGAATTAGATGAAGTATTCTTTAAACAGGAACCTATTCTGAAACATAATTTACCTGTTGAAATCCTAGGAGATCCTCCTCCACCCAAGGGTGATCCCGTGTTTGAGCTTAAACCATTACCGGATACTCTTAAATATGCTTATCTTGATGAGAAAAAGATATATCATGTTATTATTAGTGCTAACCTTTCAGAACATGAAGAAGAGAGATTATTGAAAATTCTGAAGAAGCACCGTGCTGCTATTGGGTATACTCTTGATGATCTTAAGGGCATTAGTCCCACTCTATGTCAACATAAAATTAATTTGGAAGAAGATGCTA
>NC_053027.1:398175162-398299984 GCF_003073215.2 Triticum urartu | reverse complement strand
AAAGTCATAGCAACATCAATCTCAGAACATAGTGGACACTAGGGATCAAACCCTAACAAAACTAACTCGATTACATGATAGATCCCATCCAACCCATCACCGTCCAGCAAGCCTACGATGGAATTACTCACGCACGGCGGTGAGCATCATGAAATTGGTGATGGAGGATGGTTGATGATGACGATGGCGACGGATTCCCCTCTCCGGAGCCCCGAACATACTCCAGATCAGCCCTCCCGAGAGGTTTTAGGGCTTGGCGGCGGCTCTGTATTGTAAAACGTGATGATTTCTTCTCTCTGATTTTTTTCTCCCCGAAACACAACATATGGAGTTGGAGTCGGAGAGGCAACAGGGGGCCCACGAGGTAGGGGGCGCGCCCCCACCCTCGTGGAGAGGTGGTGGGCCCCCTGGCCTTCATCTTTTGAAGGTATTTTTCATATTTTCTAAAAAGTTGCTCCGTGAAGTTTCAGGTCATTCCGAGAACGTTTGTTTCTGCACATAAATAACACCATGGTAATTCTGCTGAAAACAACGTCAGTTTGGGTTAGTTCCATTCAAATCATGCAAGTTAGAGTCCAAAACAAGGGCAAAAGTGTTTGGAAAAGTAGATACGACGTAGATGTATCAATGGCGTTCTCGTAGGGAGACGAGAGCGGATCCATAGTGGTGTATTGATTGGTGAACATGTGGACTCGTGTGCGCCACCTCAAAAGAGTTACTTGCAGTAGTAGTTCAGGTTAGCCACTAAGTCAAAGCTGGCTTGTTGCAGTTAAACCCCACCACCCCTTTGTTGATAATGATGCATATGTAGTTAGTTCTGATGTAAGTCTTGTTGAGTGCATTTGTACTCACGTTTAATTTATGTTTTGTAGAGAGACTTCAGTCTCGCTAGCAGTTCCATGTGGACTTCGATGTTTAGCTTGTTACCTCAGCTACGATCTTGTGCCCTCGGCAAGGTCTTGTATATAGTCAGGCTTCTCAACCCTTTTTCATTTGTAGTTGTCTGTACTCAGACAAGTTAAGCTTCCACATGTGCTTTGACTTGTATGCTCTGAATGTTGGGTCATGAGAACCATGTTTGTAATATCTCGCTCCTCGGAGCCTAATGAATAAATACTTTGACTCGTAGAGATTTGTTGTGATGCCATGTTGTATTTGCACGCACTACAAAAAAAGACACATCCGTGACATTTTGGGCCGAACGAAATTTTTTTCTGTCATACATATGACACTTCTATGACGATAATTGTGACAAAACCCGGTATCATCATAGATGTCGTGGGCTCCTACTTCTATGACAAAAAATCATGACAGAAAATGGGCTTTTCGTCCTAGGCGGGCCGAAGACGCAGCTGCATGACATTCTTTGGGCTGTCCATGATGGAAAAAACCGTGGTAGAAGCGAGGGGGAGGAAAATTTCGGGGAGTTCCCGGTTACATTGGGAGGTCGGGGGCCGAGCGATGCGCGTTTCTCTCGTACACATATGCGCGTGTGTGTGAGGCGTTGGCTCTAACTGAACCCGAGCGAGGCGTTGGGCTCTAACTAAACCCGAGCGAATGCACTGCAGGCTACGCGTTAGTGAACCCGAGCGATCGATCGATGGCTGTTAACTGAACCCGATCGAGCGATTCCTTGGCTACTGCTGCTAACTGAAGCCGATCGATGCTGCCTCTGGATGAATAGTGAGCGTTGCGGGGGAGGTTTGGATGAACAGTTCCCGGTGGGGGTGGATGAACAGGACCCCGTGGTGTTGCCTCTGGATGAACAGGACCCCGTGGTGTGGTGGAGGGCTGGATGAGCAGTAGACGGTGGAGGGGTGCCTGTGGAGGGGTGGATGAACAGGACCCCGTGGTGTGGAGGGCAGGATGAACAGTAGACGGTGGAGGGGTGCCCGTGGAGGGGTGGTTGAATAGGACCCCATGGTGTGGAGGGCTGGATGAACAGTAGACGGTGGAGGGGTGGTTGAACAATAGCCGGTGGAGTAGCGCGCGGTGGAGGCTGGATGAACAGGAGCCCGTGGAGGCTAGAGGAGGTCGACGGTGGATGAACAGTAGCTCGTGGAGGCTGGAGGGGGTCGACGGTGGAGATGAACAGTATCTCGTGGAGTCCCGTTTTGCGGTACGCCACACCCCTCCAGATGAACAGGTCCCCCGTTTCGACCGTAGCGCTCCAACACAAGTGCGTTTCCTCCGTTTGGTGGTACGCCACACCCCTCCCGATCAACAGGACCCCCGTTTCGACCGTAGGAGGTCCGTTTCCTCCGTTTTGCGGTACGCCACACCCCTCCCGATCAACAGGACCCCCATTTCGACTGTAGGAGGTCCGTTTCATCCATTGTGCGGTACTCCAGGCCTTGTTTCCATCGCCTCTTCCGTCCAAGCCCTCCCGATGAACACGACCACGCATTCCGTTCCGACCCAGCCGCGTTGCCTCCCGATGAACACGACCACGCATTCCGTTGCCTCCCCATGAACACGATGATGACGTTGTTTCTCCGTTCCGACCCAGCCATGT
The DNA here is from genome assembly GCF_003073215.2 of Triticum urartu. Classification (NCBI taxonomy): domain Eukaryota; kingdom Viridiplantae; phylum Streptophyta; class Magnoliopsida; order Poales; family Poaceae; genus Triticum; species Triticum urartu. The sequence goes on along the minus strand of NC_053027.1, from coordinate 398,297,469 downwards.
ACACGAGCCCTCGCCATACGTATGCGCGAGTAGGCGTTCGAGACCCCGCCTGTATGTACACATACGTGGCCGTATTTTCTTTCTCGCACCCTGGCCGCCTCTACTACGACACGTGCGCGCCTCTACATCCACCAGTATATATGTACATACACGTTCGCGACCAGAATGACAACGCTACGTACGCTTTGACGAGGTGGGTCCTGACTGTCAGGAACTTCCTTGCATGCGAAGGTGTAGCTGGTGGGTCCCAGCAGTCAGGGGGAAACGTTTTTTTCGCGAAATACGGTGGCCCGTCGGGTGGGTCCCTGCTGTCAGGTGGAGGAATCATTATTTGCCGCATAATAAGGAGGCACTTCCTTGCTGCCGCCGTGGACCCAGCTGTCAGCCTCTCCACGTACAGTCCATGTCCGTTGGAAGTCGTTCCTTGACCATGTTGACAACGCTGCGCCGAGAGCACCAGGGCGGTGGATGACGGCGAGGCCTAGGAAGGGGACGACGCGGAGCCGGTGAAGACGCGGCAGTGGATGCCCATGCTGAGAGGAGTATGAGGGTTCACTCGTTCGGCTGCGGTGTGAGGCTGCCGTCGTCGCAGGGCCTGGCCAGCGGTGGGAATAGTAGGGGGCGATGAGGCCTCCGTGGCAGCACAGCCTGCCACGGGAGGCAGGAGCAGGCGGGACGACCGGCGCTGCTTTGGGCAGCTGGAGCAAGAAGACCAGAGGTTGAAGAAGCACTACGGCCATTGGATGGACATCGTACGGTCACTGGAGCTAGAATCGTGCATATTGACTAAGTTGACAAAGCGCTCCGTCCCCGTCAACTTAGTAGGCCCACAAGTCAGCCTCCCACCAAGGTGGGTCCCACCTAGCAGGGGGGTATTCATTTTTTTGTGCATAATAAGGAGGCACTTCCGGTGGGTCCGAGCTGACAGCAAGGGGAACATTTTTTTCGCGAAATACGGTGGCCCGTCGGGTGGGTCCCAGCAGTTAGGGGCAAACGTTTTTTTCGCGATATACTGGTGGGCGTCCGGTGGGTCCTTGCTGTCAGGTGGAGGAATAATTATTTTCCGGGTAATAAGGAGGCACTTCCTTGCGGCTGCCGTGGACCCAGCTATCAGCCTCTCCACGTACAGTATTCTTCCGATGGAATTCGGTCGTTGACCACATTGACCACGCCGCGCCGACAGCACCACGGCGGTGGACGACGGTGAGGCCTAGGAAGGGGACGACGGGGAGCCAGGGAAGACGCGGCAGTGGATGCCCACGCGGAGAGTAGTACGAGGGTTCACTGGTTCGGCTGCGCTGTCGTCGCCGCAGAATAACAGGGGGTGTGGGTAACTGGAGTGGAGGGATGGCCTGGCCAGCAGTGGGAGTAGTATGGGGGCGGTGAGGCCTCCGCGGCAGCACAGCCGGCCAAGGGAGGCAGGCGCAGGCGGCACGACCGGCACTGGTTTGGGCGGCTGGAGCAAGAAGACCAGAGGTTGAAGTAGCACTACGGCCGTTGGATGGACATCGTACGGTCACTGGAGCTAGAATCGTGCATATTGACTAAGTTGACAAAGCCCTCCGTCCTCGTCAACATAGTAGGCCCACAAGTCAGCCTGCCACTATACTGGGTCCCAGCTAATAGGGGAGCATTCATTTTTTTGTGCGTAATAAGGAGGCACTTCCTTGCGTGCGAAGATATAGCTGGTGGGTCCGAGCTGTCAGCGGCGGTAACATTTTTTCGCGAAATACAGAGGCCCTTTCGGTGGGTCCCAGATGTCAGGTGGAGGAATCATTATTTTGCGCGTAATAAGGAGGCATTTCCTTGCGTGCCGCCGTGGACCCAGCTGTCAGCCTCTCCACCTAAAGTCCACTTCAGATGCATGTCGGTCGTTGACCATGTTGACCAGGCCGCGCCGAGAGCACCAGGGCGGTGGACGACGGCGAGGCCTAGGAAGGGAACGACACGGAGGCAGGGAAGACTCGACAGTTGTTTCCCACACGGAGGGGAGTACGACTATACGAGGGTTTACTGGTTCGTCTGCCGTCGCCGGAGAATAACAGCAGGTGTGGGTGAGTAGAGGGATGGCTAGGCCAGCGATGGGAGTACAGTGGGGCTGTGAGGCCTGCGCGGCAGCAGAGCCGACCGCGGGGAGGAGGGAGCAGGCAGTCCCGCCGGCGCTTGTTTGAGCGGCTGGAGTAGGAAGAGCAGAGATTGAAGAAGCACGATGGCCGTTGGATGGCCATCCAACAGTCACTGCTTGTGCGTCAACCTTTTTTTAGGAATGCCTCAAATCTGTGGGAAACAGCATACAGCCCATCGGCCATTATTTCTAATAATTTACAGCCCATTTGCTAATTATTAAGGTTTTTTTTGGAGCCCATATTCTTTTTGTTAGCATTACAGCCCATATTGTGGACACGGTTAAAAAATTATACGAAAATTTGCATATTTCGGTGCTGTCAGAACTGTTTTTAATCCCAAAATTTAGACTCACATTCAAACTGATTTTAAAAATAAAAGTATATCAACATAAAATCCAACAAATTCTCCACGCATAAAAATTAATGTAATTTCAAATCTCGAAATGAAAAAAAGATATTTGAAACTAATTGCCGGTTTGATGTGTTTTAAAAATGTACAGCCCATTTCTCATTACTGATGGGCCATTTTCTCGGCCAGCCGAATGAAAGCTCTCCTCCTCGTCTTGAAGATTTGCAGCCCAACAGGCCTGACAAAGCGACTTACTTGGCAAATCACAAAAAAACTGGGCTGTGGCCACGGACCCAGCTGTCAGCCTCTCCACGTACAGTACTCTTCCGATGGAATGTCGTTGACCACGTTGACCACGCCGCGCCGAGAGCACCAAGGCGGTGGACGACGGCGAGGCCTAGGAAGGGGACGACGCGGAACTGGGGAAAACGCGGCAGTGGATGCCCACGCGGAGAGGAGTATGAGGGTTCACTGGTTCGGCTGCGGTGTGAGGCTGCTGTCGCCGCAGGGCCTGGCTAGCGGTGGGAGTAGTAGGGGGCGATGAGGCCTCATTGGCAGCATAGCCGGCCACTGGAGGCAGGAGCAGGCGGTCTCCCCGGCGCTGGTTTGGGCGGCTGGTGCAAGAAGACCCGCGATTGAAGAAGCAGCAGGACCGTTCGATTCAAATCCAACGGTTACTGCTGCTAGAATCGTTTGTTGACTAAGTTGACAAGCCCCGCGTACTCGTCAACTTAGAAGGCCCACAGGTTAGCCTCCCAACCGGTGCGCCCCAGATGTCAGTGGGAGGAATCATTTTTTCGCGTAATAAGGAGGCAGTTGATTGCGTGCGGCCAGGCCAGCGGAGGGAGTAGGGTGGGCCGGGGAAGCCTGCGCGGCATCACAGCGGGCCACAAGAGGAGGTGTCGGCCGTTGGATGGACATCCAACACTAACTACTGCTAGAATCATGTGTTCACTTACAAAGCCTTGCGTAAACAAGTCAGCCTCGAAATCCATGGCGTGTACAGCCCATTTGCTACTATTTTTATAATTTTTACTCAATTTATAATTCATATGGAATTTATTGCAGCCCGTTTTCCACTTTTAGAATTGCTGGCCATTTTCTGGTCAGTACCAGGGTCAAAAAATTAACTAAATATGTGGGAAATTTTGAAAATTCGCAAATTTTTGCTGGGGAACGAAATATTCTTAATCCAAAAATTAATAGCCATAGTAAAACAAATTTAAAAATAAATTAGTACTATGTCATGTTAAATCCAATGAAATACGTATAAGATATCAGTGAAGAACAAAAACAAAAAAAGAAACTTATATCCCATTTGCTATAATTTTTTTGGAATTTTCAACCCCTTTTGATATTACTTTTAACAGACATTGACCATACTCTTAAGCCAGGCCGCAATGCATCCCTCCTCGTCTTGAAAGATTTGCAGCTCAGTAATTCGGAGAAAACAAATAGGCCTAGCTTGGGTATTCTTCAAAAAGAAATACTGGGCTAGCTATTTTCCCAAAGAACTGGTGCATGAGCATTTAGCTTTATTTATTTATTTATTTACTTATTTATGTTTAGGGGACCATGAGCATGTACCTGGGCCGGATTCATGTGAGAGCCTCCCTTCCAGTTAATTATGGGCTTCTCTATTGGGCCTTCATCAGTGGGCTGCATGTTATCAACAAGTGGAAAATGTGTTCCGAGTTTCAAAAAAAATGTGTTCCGTATGATAAATAGTATGCGCTACATACGGTACGGGGCACTAAAGGATTGATTCATGCAACGACTTCCAAAACATTGTGTTTGTCGTTCTAACAACACATTTATTCAACCAACAGATGAAATATACTACTGATTGTACATTGAAAACAACAGCAGCAGCAAACAAACGAAATATACTACTGATTGTACATTGGGTCCCAGCTGTCAGGTAGAGGAAACATTTTTCAGCTTAATATGGAGGAAATTTCCTTGGGTGCGACCATGGACCTTGTGGATCCCAGCCGTCAGGCTCTCCATGTAAAGTCCTCTCCCGACGACTCTCGTTTGTTGACCAGGCTGCAACGAACGCAGCGAGGCAGTGGACGACGGCGAGGCCCCGGACGGGAACGACTCGGAGATGGGAAAACGCGGCAGTGGAGTCGCAGATTGAGAGGAGGAGAAGGGTTATAACTGGTTCTGTTGCGGCGTGGGGCTGTAGTCTGTGGAGAATAATAGGAGGTGTCGAGGGGTGGAGGGATAGCCTGGCCGGCGGTGGGGTAGCGCTTCACAGCGATGCGTGCTAAGCAGAGCCGCTAGCCGCCGGAGGCCGGACTAGGCGGTCCTGGTGATGCTGGAGGAAGTAGACGAGAGATTGAAGGTGCATGCCGGCTGTTGGATATAAATCCAATGGCTGTGGATGACACAATCATTTGTTGACCAAGTTGACAACGCCCTGCGTAGGCTTCGACCTATTGGCCCACATGTCAGCCTGCAAAAATGTGGCATATATTTAACCCATGTTTTCTAGAATGTGCAGTCCATTTGCTGGGCTAGGTGAACAAATAATTTCGCGTCAATCAGGCACATTTATATTTTCTAAGAAATCCCAGCCCATTTGCACTTCCTTGAAATACACGTATTAGGTGGGCTCGTTATATAAACGTATAATGTTATGTTAGAAGGAGCAATTAATATCAAAGAATAAACCGGAGAGGCACATTTTTTATATATATAATTAAGAAATTAGCGAGTTATACTAACAAGTTCACACACAAATACAACAGAAAAGGTAAACATTCATATCAAACCGAAGTTCACAGGACATGTTCATATCCATAGCCAACATTCACAATCAACAACTCAAAAGATTCATATATACACAAGCTCAACATATCTATGCATCCAAATGATTGATAGATCACACGACAATATTCATACATAATTTACAAAAAGATTCAGATATACACATGTTCAGTATGTTTATGCATCCAAATGTTTGAGATCACAGCCAATATGATCCATGGACGAACTTTAATTACCTAGGGTAAAAACTGGTAAATAGTGTTCAATCGGAGGTACTTCTTGCTAAAATTAGTTCTTATACGAGTAAACTTTCGAGTACATAAGAGGCAACACAGACAATCTAAACTTTGCTTGTAGGTTTATCCTCAAATAGTGGCCTCATGCCGAGGGAGGTTTGAGCAACTTGGCCACTACTTTCATCCAACCAGTTTACTGGCTCATCTTGGTCCTGTATCTCGCCAAAATTCTAATTGCAGACGAGAAAGGAGGTGGTTGAGAAAATGAACCACCCAAATTTTTTGTGCAGTTCAACTGAAATGGAGCATCCCTGGCATGCAGACTGATTCAGTGCCAGATGAATATACGCGTCAACCAGCTTGTCTGGAATCTTTAGTCTCCATGCCATATAGTTCGCTACCATATGTGCCGATAACCAAAAGGCACAAGTTGGGACCAAAGACTGGACTGCGTTTTTCTGGGCTATGCACCAAGCAATATTTTTGGCGTTCACTCTCCTAATACTTGGAGTTTGACAATTAGTTTACGCCGGTTGATACTCGAATGAATATAGGCACTTCTTGTCAACATCGTCCGTGATAGACCTTTCGTAAAAGGGTCTGCCAGATTCTTAGCCGTCCTGATATAATCCAACGCTATTACTCCGGAGTTTCTTGATTTTCTGACAGATTTCAATCTTCTTCTTATGTGCTTTGTGGATTTCATGTTGTCCTTTGAACTCCTAGCCTTGACAATTGGTTAACGCCGGTTGATACTCGAATGAATATAGGCACTTCTTGTCAACATCGATGCTTGTCTGAGTGAACTTTGGAGTATATAGCAGCAGCATAAGTACCTGTCCATCTGATCATTTTGTGCAGTTCTACTGAAATCACCCGATGTAATGATTTACCTGCGAGTTTAGGCTCCAAATTACTCCTCTATGAAACCAGCAAACAGTAGCACAATACCAAATTACCAATACATATGACAGGCACAATAATCAGGATAAAGACCAGTACCAACCTGTGTCAAGTAGCATATCAATTAGTATTTCCTTTGACTGGAGGCCGAGATAAGCCAAGCGACTGACAGCAACGGAAGAAAGCATGCGGAGTTTAGTGACTGACAGCAAAGGATGGAAGCTGTCGAGGTAATGAAGCACCCAAAATTTTTGTGCAGTTCCACCAAAATCGAGCATCCCTGTTGGCACATATATTGAGAGAGTGAGATTACTGTAATAGTGGGACTAGTTTATGAAACATACACTAACAAATAGAAGCACCCTCATTATCTTAATGGGTAAAGTTAGCAACATAGTAGTCTTGCTTAAAGAGAGGTATTAGTTTATTTAATGAGTGCCAATTAGCTCAACTCAACACTCAAAGCATTGCCATTTATCATAGGTTGCAAAACTTTAACGTGCAAAGATAAAGGAGTTTCTCATGACAGTAGCACGATACAAATAGAGATCACAGCAAACTAATATGGATGAAGGCCTTAGGCCCGTACCAACCTGAGAAAAAAAGCTTATTCATGTAGTCCCATAAGAGATGATAAAGCACTCACTGGAATCACACAATAGTATATATTTTTGTGCACTTCAAATGTATGGTTGAAATCACTCTTGTTTAGCAGTGCTGAGATTATATCGAAAGATTATTAAGAACTTCCAGCAGAGTTAAAGCACTGGCTAGGATATAGTTCATTGTATTGTCTTGTGTAGTTCCATTTAATGTATGATTGGCACAACATGATCCATGTTTGCACAAGTAGGAACAAGGTGAAACCTTCATTAGCTTAGTGAGAAAGGATAGGAAGACATTAGCATATTACTCAACTAGTAGCATCAAATTCATGATGGACAATACGCAAAACATTGCCTCATTGAACCAATGGCAATAAATTTACATGCAAAACAATAGCACTATTATGTCATGACACTAATAATATTCCCTCCCTGCTCCACCACATGATTCACATCCATAGACAAACATACACACGTACATGATTCAGCATAGGGTCCTACTAAAGATTTGTTTAACTCCAACAGGAAAATTAGGCAGTAATAAATTAGTGGTACTTAAGTACTCCTAATTAATTAAGTGAGACAGCAGAAGTGGAAGGGCTCCCTGGAGGATTGTCTCACATGTAAGGTAGTCGTTACCGGAGCCCTTGAATGGCCTCGACCGAGGCCTCTGGCTTCAGCAAGATCGCCTTGGCACTATTTCTTCTTCTTCTTCTTCCTCTTCATGCTTTATTTCTCTTTCTCCTCACCAGCTGGTGAAACCAAGTACATGATTGGCCTTCTAATTCAGAATTGGTTTTGACAGTGAGGGAGTACAAGTGTACTAGTAAAAAACAGCATTATTTTCTCATGGCAGACAGAAAATAGAGATGAGCACATGCATTAAATATCATTCTTACCTAAAGGAAGGTTATGGCGCCAATATGGATGATGAGGATTGGAACACAGATCTCCCTTTGTGCAGTTCCACCAAAATGAACCAACTGCTCCATTCTGACATTCTAGTTAAACAGCACAAAAGTCACTTCTTTTAAGAAGAGTTTTGTGCAGTGCACCAAAAGGTCACAACAGCAACCAGGTGAATTGGATATCCCTGTTTGCACAAAAAGGCATAGAGGAAACAGTCAGAGTCTCAACCTATGTGTGGTACGTGAGGTGAGGACAAGAGTAGTCACTGTGCAGCTAAATAAACAAATAGCATCTCATACTGCCAAGCATGCTACTCTAAAAAAACAAATATGTACATTTCATAGTCCATCCGAACACATTCTCTTGAGACTTTCCTCTGGTTCGCTGTTCCATAGTTTTATACCTACATTCCTTTCCTATTCCTCTATTTTCATCAAGACCTATGTTTTCTGCCCCTTTATTCTGAACAGAGCCTAAATATTTGGTATAAGGGCATGGGACAGTGGGTGCACCAGCAGTCCAGCACCATGTACGTAAACAGGGGCATAAAGTGGTGATTCATAGTTTGTTGCCCCGAGAAACAAACATCCAAGAAACATATCCGGGTTGGTCCCATTTTTGTTCACTCTAGCCACCTACTCCTATGTGTGGATAGAAAATCTAGTCCTGGTCATACCACTGTGTACAACGTTACCCCTGTATTTCCCTTTTCGACCAAGAGACCGGTTGGATGACCAGTCTGTACTACTTTCACCCCCTTTCCTTCCTGTTTGTACCAAGTCTGATGTACATACTAAATTCCCCCACCCCCACTTTATTTCTTGTTTGAACCAAGTAGTACAAGATTCGACTCCATGAAGTAGCTTTACCTCTAACAATAGAAGAAAAAAATATGTGATGTTGGACCATCCGATCGAGAGGGGCTGAGAGGTAGAAAATGATGCACATGCAGCAACGTAGCGAGCTGGGGAAGTAGAGCTAAGGCGGTTTCGAACGAAGATATACCTGAAGGTCGTCGGGATGTGGATAGGTGGGCAGCGGGAGGCCGGATCCGCCCACAGGCAACGACGAAGGGATCGGAGGACCTCCCGCGCCGGCGCTCGGCCAGAGATAACGGTGCGGCCGGCAGTGGGTCTCCTCCCTCGCTGTCGACGACGGCCTAAACGCTGCCCCTCCTCCCCTTCACCGGCGGAGGGGGATACGTCTGGATCTGTAACCAGCGGTGAGGATAGAAAGCCAGTGTTTTTTGAAGGGAGAAAGACAATGTTACTACCTCTATCTTGTTTAGATCTGGAGAGGATGAGAGTGTGTGAATAGAGCAACCCTAGCAAGCAAGCGCGGAGGCTCCGGCCTATATATACGTAGTGAGCAACCCTAGCAAGCAAGCAACCCCTATCTTCATCAACTCGTACAAGACCGAGAAATCTGATTACTACAACGCCCTCTCCCTCGCGGACTGAGCTCCGGTGCCTTAACTGCACCTGCCTTTGGCTGCATGACAGGAGGGCCAACCACCTATTGGGCCCACCTGTCATAGACGCAAAGGCAGGAGCAGTAAGTAGAAGCTTTCGCTACACGCTATCACTCCCGCACGAGGTGGACGGACATGCAGCAGTGTATTCGATACTGTAGAAGTAGGAGTAACATCATTGTTCGTCTTCTCGAAGAGGCGAAGAGCCAAGCGCAACCCGAACATGGCAGTTGCGAACGCTCGCGTGGTGCAGTTCCTTGGAGTACTAGCCAGGCTCTTGCATGAGACAAAATTGCTATTGTTTAACAATTAAACTCCATTATCCATTGGTTGATACTCATTCTACATAGGTCCACGCGCTTAGCACCGTTTCCTCCTGGGGTCACCAATGTTTATTTGCTAATTAATAGCATTGCATGAAATGAACTAGCCATTTCAAGTCATTAAAAGCATGCACACCTCTCATCTCTTATTGGTTGATATGTCAAGAAACAAGTAACAAGGTAGAAGTTAATGCACCGCGCCTAAGTGTTTTGGGACTACGTGTTTGGTTTTCATAAGATGACTTACACACCTAGATGGATGGAGTAGTATAGCCCTGTAAACCGGAAAGGAGTATTTTCCTTTCTAGAGATTTCAATAAGTGACTAGACTACACCGTGTGCAGTACTCCCTCCCTTCCGGTTTATAGGGCTCAAATCTCAAATCTCATGAACCAAGGCATTTTGCGATTGGAGAAATGTATCTCGTACTTTACAAAACTACCCTAATTAAACTCATGCATTAGTTACGTAGTTCTCTCATTTTCCTCTCCGCCTTGGTCGCGGTGCACAATATTGAGCACTCCTACTCCCTCCTCTCCGGTTTATAGGGCTTATCTCAAAATCTTAGTTTTTTCATTTTATAATGCTCAATTTGGTTGTTCCCCATCACAAGTTCATATTCCAAGGTGCATTAAATAATTGCATGCAGGTATTAAGAGAAAATTGACCACTGCATGTACTTTATGCATGCATGCATTGCAATTAATACATTGGTAAACATACATTTTTGAAGAAAATAAGAGCATTAATTGGGTGCTTTTGCAAATTACAAAAAGGATTCCACCACTCACCATCTACCTTGGTTGGTGAAATTTTTGAATTGAGCCCTATAAACCAGATAGGAGGGAGTATATGACTAGCCGCTCTATCTACATGCAGGACATTTCAAAGCATCCGGGCCTACGTGCCATCCACCAAATCACAGCGAGGTGCTACAGTCGAGACTCACCTGTCACCCCGGTGTGGCCGTCATGACCCGTCATATCACAAAACGCACACCTTTACCAGCAGTGGTAAGGTGGCCGCCAAGTTGGACTGGACGAAGCAACCATCATTTCACTGGAACGCTCGTTCAAGCCCTTTCTTCCCTTTCTTGAAGAAAACCTCACTCCAGGCTACTCACTTCTGTCATTTTTCTTCTGTACCAACGAAGGAAAGGTGGGCGAATCAGTTATGCTGCTATATTTTCATTCCAAGAATCTTCTTTTTGCGAAGCACCGACCGATTCTCACATCCTATTCTTTTCCCGTTTTCATTGCGATTCTGGTTTCCTTTCGATTGCTTTTTGTTTGTCAGTTCATTGATGGATCCTGGAGCACAAGGCAAAGAGTTGCCGGTGGACAACCCACCGGAGACAGCGATCTCCAGGAAGCAAGCACCGACCAACGAGTTGACCATGTTGGCGGGCCAACCCATGGAGACGAAGAACTCCAAGAAACAAGCACTGGCCCAAGAGTTGAGGACGTTGGCGGACGAACTCCTCAAAGAAAGTTGGAAGAACAGCAATGGCCCCACCGTGCCTACCCCAGGAACTCTGATTGCCACCTATGTGAGGCTCAAGACCGAGTTTGAGGAGATAGTCGCCGTTGAGAAGCAGTATTCCCCTGGCAAGGTGATGGCCCCCATCGAGGACGAGGAGATGGCCCCCGGAGGGATGAGATCCCCCGGTGAGCTACACAAGGTAAAAAATAATGGCTTATTACCATAGTTGTGGTTTTTGATTATTTGCAATGTGCTTGCTAATATGTTAGGCTTGTGCAGGTGCCGGTGGACGTCCTTGATGATTCCGATGTCGTGGCCCGTCCTGTTGGCATCGCCCCAGAGATCGATTCCGATGCCGCTGTCCATCCTGTGGACATCGCCCCAGAGATCGATTCCGATGTCGCGATCAGTCCTGCGGACATCGCCCCAGAAATCGATTCCCATGCCGCTGTCCGTGCTGTGGTCATTGCCCGAGAGATCGATGACAAGAAATAGTTGGTCGCGCTAATCCTTCAGGGTAGTTTGCATTGCCCTGTGTTTAATTACCAGAACGATGTGTGTTATCAAACCATCTTAGGGCTAGTGCACTGTCTTGTGTGGGCGGATCTTGCTACTTTTGTTTGATAGTGAATCATGCGAACCCTCTCCGAGTTATGGAAATAGATGTATCCTCACCAGCTTTTGATGTAATATATGGCATGATTAGATGTAAGTTTGAACTATTTATCATATCAGCAGGGCTTGTTTGATGATTCTTGGTGTTAGTAGGCTAGCTACTGTGCGAGCTATATAGTACTTGCAAAACACTCACCGAAGAGAAACATTGGGGCTGATGAGCTCGTGGTACGCTTATACTTATCCCTCGTCGATCGACCAATAGCCCTAGCTCCTAAAATTGTAGGCATAGCAATCGATGACCAAGGCGGGCTAGTTTGGCCTAGTGTGTTTCAGTGATATGACATGCAACACAAAATCATAGCAGTGCAGAGACGTACTCCCTCCGTTCCAAAATAGATGACCTAGGCGGGCTAGTTTGGCCTAGTGGGTTCCAGTGATATGACGTGGTACAATGCCGTCCAGTCTTCGCGTGTGGTAGCAGTATTGCGGGTACAGTAAGTTTTCTTGAAGAAGCGGAATTCAACGAATTCATGATGGTTCCTTCGTCTGAACAACTTACAGTGGGAAAGGTTGGGCCTACGATACAACCGGGGTAGACCAGGATAATTTTGTGCATGGCAGGTGGACCGGGATGGTCGACGTCCCACATGTCGGCTAATGAAAGTATTCTTTCCAATATAGAGGACGAGCAACGAGTATTCATTGTTTATTTTTTTATGAAAGCTATTGTCTCCACTGTTACGACGGAGGAGTGTGAAACACGCCAGCCTAGTGAACTTGGCATGTGCACCACTCCCTCCTTCCTCATGTAATGCCCAGGTTACAGCTTTTTTTCACTTTCTCTCTATCTATTTCCTCTCAAATGTTTTTTACCTTTATTTTTTAAGACACAATTGTTTTGTATGCCTTTTTTTAGAATTATTTTTTATACCTAGGATCACGTGTAGAGATGGGCTCTTGCAGAGCCCACTCCTTGACTTTGTCAATGCCTCTCTCTCCTCCACATAAGGAGTACTACATGCTATGCATGCATGTGGCGGGCAGCTGGCGTCTTGAGGGGCCAGGGCGGTGAGAGCGGGCTCCGGACTCTAGCATAATTTTGGTTTTTACAATATTTCTTTCTCCATTGACAGGTAGGCCTGCGTAGATAGATAAAGAACACGAGCTGATGAGGCGCATGCGAACTGTTTGACTGGTCAACTAGACAAATACAGAGCTATACGCTGAGCCAGTGACCGTATAATCACCATATCTCGTATACAATGATCAAAGTGAGCTACCAAGACAAGTTCGATGACCGTCAATGCATTTTACTCGGTAATAAATGACCAGGATTGAAGGGGAATCCAAATTTGCTTCGTCTTCTGTCCTTGAGCTCTTGACAAACCAATGCACTATACCGTTGTCTGGCCACTCCACCCCAGAGCTCTCACCAAGCGTCGTTCATGCCACTGCGCCGCACACTAACCGGTAAGGCAGCGATGGCATCCTGCCGCACCGAGTTCCTCGCCGCCCACGACCGCACACAAAATGGTAGGGAAGCGATGGCATCCTGCCGTGCCGAGTTCATCGCCGCTCGCGACCTCACAACTATGTGGGAGGAATTTGAAGATGCCAAGGCCGAATGGGCGGTAGAGCAAGAGGCGGCCAAAGCCGCACAGAGGGAGCGGAAAAGTCAGAAAGCACTCAAGAAAAGAGAGGCCCGTCGCCGCAAGAAAGAAAAGGACGCACGCGCTGCTGCGGAGAGGTCGGCGGAGATCCAAGCACGATGGGGTGTCGCCGACAAAGCCGGGAAGGAGAACGACGGCGTCTGGCCAGCATGTGAGAAGTAGTAGTACTAGTAGTTAGTGTGTGTGTGTGTGTGTGTCTGAGTACGAGCATGTACCAGTACTACTAGTTACTACTGTAGTTTTTAGAGCAAATTACCAGTACATTAGCCTAGACTAAAGGGAAAAATTCCTATCCTAAGCATCAAATGGAATCTCTTTATCTATAGGAATTAAGATGCATGTCATCTCACTTCCTATGATTTTCATATTCCTATCCTATGAATGAAAGGAGGCCTCTGTTGTAGTAACTACTGTAGCTAGCAGTACTGCTGGTAAAGTAGTTTTATTCAAGAAGCGGAATTCAACGAAGTCATGATGGTTCCTTCGTTCAAGCAACTTCAAAGTGGGAAGTGGGCGTGTGATTTGATGGCTCATTAGTCATTGTTATTGCGGCACGACGACCTGGGTGACTCCCTTGGAGTTCTGCGTGCATGGCAAGTGGACCAGGATGGTCGACGTCCCACATGTTGGCGAACGGAGTAGTATTCTTTCCAATATCGAGGTATAGTATCACTGCTGATTGGTTCGCAAAAAAATAGTATCACTGGCGATTTATAATTATTTTTTATTTCTGATGAATGCTAGTGTTTCAACTCTTACGACGAAGAGTGCCAAACACGGGATGTGCTGGATGTCCCACACGTCAGCGAAAGGAGTGGGACATGAACAGCGTGGTAGAGCCCAGCGTAAAAAAATAGTGTGGTAGAACGTCTCCACTTCTTCCACTTCTGGGTCGGAGACCACACGTAGTAGTACTTAGTGGTATGAACGATACAAAGTGCAACCTGGAGACAAAGACACATTTTCCGCAAAAAAATGGAGACAAAGACACGTCTAGTTGGAAGGTCTCGGGGCATACACGTAAACAAATATAAAAGTTAATATGTGCCTCCAACTAATATAGTAGTAGTAGAGTACTTAGGCACGTACTCCATAACATCACCGTGCATTGCACGTACAACATTTAGTGGTAGTACGTAGTAAGAGACAAATGCCGCCCAAGAGTTCCCTTCTCGACCTACCTTTGGGTGTTTGCTAGAGTGTATGGAGGGTGCATGAGTCCACACTAGTTTAGCACAAATACACTAGAAGCATGTATGAAGAGAGCATGCATGAAGAGGGGTGTTGAGTTGAGCATGCCTGAAGAGGGAAAAACTATGCTGAGACGAGAACGCAACCAAACACACCCTATATGCCACGCATGTTCATACGATTTGTGCCTTTCCACTTCACTTACTGCGCTACATTACTCAGGTTCGTACGTCCACTCCTGGGTACATGTTCGTCTCGTAGTTCTAGTCCCACGTGTTCTTCATATAGATGGACCGATCCTTGCATAACACGTGCACCTTGATGCTAGATGTCTCGCGTGTTGGCAAAAGGATGAACAAAGCTCACGTAAAAAAATAGAGTGGAAGAACATAGATTCCGGACGACCGAGAAGGAGCAAGGAACCTCGTGGTGGAGCGTCTGCATTCATAATATTTAATATTATTCAGTGATATAAAATTAACCAATCATCTCCACAGTGGACTGGAAGAGTACGAAACACGGCAGCCAAGTGTAGTTACATCATACTAGTACATGGCTAACCCATGCTATCACCATATTTCTTGGCTTCCCTGCGACACCTATCTCTAGTAATCCAGGAGCCTGTATCGCTTCTCCCTCCTCGTCTCTATCAAAGTGCGGCGGACTGGCGTTTCTGCCGTCTATTGAGGTCGGTTAACTATCACATGTTAGCGACATGCCAAGAGCATTCTAAAAAAAATCCTTTCACGTTCTGTTTTCAAAAAGAAAAAATCCTTTCACGTACGAATTTGCCTGTATGCTTTGAGCAACTTGCATGTCCTATACTGCTCCTGTTTGATACTCTAACTTAGCTAGAGGTTAGACTAACTCATGACTAACCCTGAACTAACTGTAGCCAAAGAGGTGTTTGGGTGACAGGGTTAGATTGACAATAAATGCACTTCATGTAGAGAAAAAAGTGATTTTTCAGTGGTCCCTTGGGTGGGATAGTTTTTTTTGGTGGGTTCGGTGCAACTTGCTCCAATTTAAACCCTCATGCTTGGATAGTTTAGGGCTATTTCAGCCCCAACTAGCTCAAACTAACTCTAACCCATGGATCCAAACAGGGCCTATGGCCAGTCTCGACACGGAGCAGTCGCGTGCACCGGGAAGCGGCGCTCTCTCGGCCGTCGCGCCACTTCAAAGTCGGTGCCAGTGAGAGGTCGCCTCCGCTCTGGCCGGGCATTAATGCGGCACTGACGCTCCAGGGTGAGGCTAACCGTTTCACGCGGGAAGCGCGCGCTGGCAAGGGAGTATAGGTTTTGAACCGTTTCAGGTGTAGTACTGGTAGTTTGCAAAACTACTCAATTATTGCACTCGGTTTCCTAGGAAATTGTGGTAAAAAATGTTACTCCACAGCCCGCTTCCCTTCTCCTTCATCTTCCACCACCCGCGCACGTCCGCGGGAAGCGACCGGTCAACCCTTATATAGGAGTGCTAGCACAAAAAGATGCATGCATGGCCACTAAAATTTCCATATTAAAGCGCCGCTCCGGCGGGAGTATGGCATATGTTGTTACCTTCGGCCGGCCCATGGCTACCGGGTGACGGCGACCAGAGAAGAGGCGCCGGGGGGGGGGGAATGAATGCAGATACTGTTTGGGTTCGCCTTCCGGCTTAAATAAATGCGTAGCATCACGTGTACCCGCGGGTGCACAAATTGTAACATACGTGTTTGCTTAAGTGGGTGTCACGTAACTGGTGTGTGTGTGAGAGAGAGATTCTGAGAGACAGAGTGCGTGTGTGCGAATCTACTCTTCAGACATGTACTCAACCTTTTGCATCGGGATATAAGTATAATGGTATTTACTTTAGCTAGTGATTTACGTGGCCATGTTAACGTGGTTGTGTCAAAAAATGTCACTTCCTGCTCATGATTTGCGTTATATAATTACAAGAAAGATTCTCATGCATTGCATGGGACATCAATATGCATTTTTTACAGAACACCTGTTGTGATTGACCCATGCAGGAGTAATCCCATGTGTAAAAACTAATGATATCTCGAGAATTTTATCGGAAAACTGGTATCTCGAGAATGTCATCGAACAAATGAAAGATGAGAGATAAGGCGAGGAGGAGTGGAGCGTGGTGGTGACTGGTAGTCGGAATGTGCGGAGGCATGGGGATGGACGGCGCCGGCAGGCGGCAGCTGCCACCATGCATGCTAGATTGTTCCAGAGACTTATTCCTTTTTTAATTGCTGAGCAATGAGGTTGCGGGAGATAATGATGTGGAGAGAGGTGCGGGTATATTTTGTAAAATTATCATAGTTTGCTTTCTATCCTCAGATATAGATCATACGATCTGTATTACAAGATGGCAGGCACACCATCACCACCAACTCGTTTTTTTATAAGGGTACAGATGATAAGTTTGCTGACTACTAAAGTAGAGTGGAATTTGTCCATGTTATGCAAGTAAATAAAGCTGATTGTTCATCATACAGGTAAGGTTGGATGAAGGGTGGTAGGAACAAATGCTCCCCCTAGAGCATGTGTGTGTGAGATGGAGTCTTAGTGTGTGTGTGTGGGGTGTGTGTGTGTGGGGTGTGTGTGTGTGAGAGAGAGAGAGAGAGAGAGAGAGATGGAGTCTTAGTTTGTGTGTGTGTGAGAGAGAGAGGGAGAGAGATGGAGTCTTAGTGTGTGTGGGGGGGCGGGTGTGCGTGCTTCCGTGTGTGTGTGTTTGTGTGTGTGAGAGAGAGAGAGAGAGATGGAGTCTTAGTGTGTGTGTGTGTGTTGGGGGGTGTGTGCGTGTGTGTGTGTGTCGCGGGGTCCTCTATGGCAGATGTAATTTAAGTGTCCATGGCTTTCATCATAGAGAGGTGATGTGTATGGCAGAGGCCACCAACGATGGGGTGCGAGAGAGAAAATGCCCGTAGAGAGGGAAGAGAAGGTGTGTGCGCGTGAGAGGAGTCGACTTCGAGAGAACGTGTTTGTTTGAGAGACACCGAGGAAGACTACTACATATAGATGGTGCATGTAGGTGGGAATTAAACTAATGGATGGTCTTATTGGTTTCAGGGATATAGGGGAAGAGTGAGAGGCAGGGGGTAGCTAGAAGGAGATTGTTAACTGTGAGTGTGTGTTTTACCCATCCAGGCGGAAGTTATGTGCACAAAAGAGGAGAATGATTTGATGTGGCGTTAGGATTGAGGGTAATTAACTACGTATGGAGACATAGAGACCTTGAACGTGCATGTGTGAGAGGTATACATGTATACGTGGGATGTGTGTGTGTGCGCGCGCGCATGATCGAGATAAAAGAAAGAAGACATAAGTCATAAGATCAACGACATGGGAGAGACGGATCAGTATGACAATATGCATGCATGTGAGAATGCATGGAAGAAGTCCCGACAATTGAGCATGTGTTTTTGTCTTTAAGAGATAGTGGCGTGGGCTGGAGCATGCATCTATGGCGAGCAGAGGGAGTGAGGCGCAACGATTGTGCAAAAGAGACCAACCTATAAATGCATATGTATGGAGAGACATATATAGTGTGGGTGATAGGAAGCAAGACTCTGTGCGAGAAAGAAATGTTGACGGAGAAACTACAGATAGATACAGAGATGGAGATGCTAGCTAGAGGGACATTCGCTAGTTTGGGTGTTGGAGATGACCGTCGGGTGGTTCAAAGGGTGAAGTTATATGTGTGTGTGTGAGAGGGCACTTGACTACATGTAGAGAGAAACATATGTAGTGTGCGTGATAGGAATCAAGAGTGAGGGCGAGAAAGAAGGTTGATGGAGAAACAGATAAATAGGAAGATAAAGATGCTAGCTAGTGTGCGTTAGAGATAGGAGTATAGTGGATCAGAAGGCTGGGTTATGTGTGTGTGTGTGAGAGAGATAGAAAGAGTGCGTGTGAGTCACATACAAACAGATATCAGAGAGAAATGAGATCCAGAGAGACGGAGTTTTGTGTCTGCGAGAGAGAAAGATATTTCACAACGAGAGTGATAGCTAGAGAGACATATGAGGAAACGCAAGATATCTCTAGGGAGAGAGGGTGTGTGTGAGCGACATACAAGAGAACAATGGAGAAATATGAGACCCTGGGAGACAGAGTTTGTGTTTGTGTGTGAGAAAGAGATATTGAAGAGGAAGAGTCGTAGGTTCTCATATCTAAGGAGCGAAAGACATCTCTGTATGAGGGGCGTGCGAGAGGCACACATGGGAATAGTAGAGAGAAATGAGACCCCAGGAGACAAAGTTTTGTGTTTGTGTGAGAGAAAGAGATTCCACATGGAGAATCATAGTTAGAGACACATAGCAGGGAGCGAGATATACTTAGAGAGAGATAGAGTGATGAAGGTCGAGGGAGAGAGTACCGTCAGTGTGTTACGAAGATAAAAGATCATTGTCGACATACAGGTAGCACGAGAGATACCTGAGAGACGATGAACGCGTATAGGTCCAGAGAGATAGTCCTATATAAGCATGAGTGATAGCTATATGAGACGAATATCTGGATTAAAGGGGATTCAAATATTTAAACTGGAGATCATGACATCGATAATATCATAATGCAAATTGGTGTATCAAACATGCATATTCATTTGAATTTGGGCACACGTGTAATGTTATATAGTTTATCAATATTGGTGATCCATAGATTCTTCAATTACAAACAATGCATGGTTTATATGCAATTAATGTCTAAACGAGATTACAGTATATGTTGCGTGTGTGAAACACATTATACATGTTTGAGAAGTAAAAAAACCCGCATGAAACACACATTAATTGGAGACAGTTAGCGAGGAATGCATACATTGGATTTCAACATAAAGTGGTTTCAAATATTTGAAAATCCAAATTGACGGATACAACCTTATGAATCTGAGATCATGCCATTTGTAAACCATATTTATGTATAAATGGTGTTGTGCTTTTGAAAGTATATATAAAAAAATGATGTATATAGAATGTAATTCCAATTGAAAATGGATCCCGCCCGGAAAAAAATATAATACAAACGGGATTCAAATTGAGTTGGCACGGTAAACGTGCACTCTGCAAAATTTGAACGAAGCGGGGAAAGTCGCAGTAACCGCCCGAAACCAAAACCTGCGAGATGGAAATCACTACTGCCTATCCCTGCCACGCAAAGCCTATATGCTGGATTTCTGTAGGTTTCGATAGGGGTAGGTTTGTAATTTCACCCAAACGCGCCTCTCACCTGGATTCAGACACGGTGGGCGCCAAAACACAGTGTGTCCTCGGCCGAAATCAACTCCCTCCCCGATTCATATTCATACACGGTGGGCGCCAAAAACAAACTCTCGTCGGCAAATATTCGGTGTATGCGAGATTACCGTCCTATTCCCAACCGACTAGTGTTGCTGTGATGTAGTAGAAATTTGAAACGGGGGCTAAGTTTGTAAGTTTCCTCGCATTTGAGACAAGCGCGCCCTGAATACATGGTTCCCCCTTCCTCTCTACCTCCCTTTTCCCCATTCGTACTCCATGGGCGCCAAAACACCCTCTCCACCCCACCCTCCTCCGTCCGCCGCCGCCGTCCGCCACCCCATACACCGCCGTCCTCCTCCACCATGTCGGAGCTGATACCCCGACGCCGCCGTCCATTACAAGAGATTGACCTCTCTCATCCACGGCTTCGGACCGGGATCCTTGCATCCCGTCCTCTCGATTCATCCCCGCCGTCGTCCACCTTGCCGGCGCCGCTCCTACGACCATCTCGTCCACCGCGCCCCACCGCCACCGTCTAACCTCCTAGATTTGCTTCCACGCCGCCGACAGCCATTGCTACGGCAGCACCGTCAAATTCTCAGCAGATGCGTACACGGCGCCGCACCAGAGGCGGTACTCTTTCGTATCTGCTCAACTTATTTATCGCAGCAAGAAAATAGATCGCCACTTCTTTACTCTGATTTCTTGTCTTGGTTGCAAAGTTGCCTTTGTCCGGTTTGCACCTTCAGATCCGCCATGGCACGCTCAACACCATACTCGCAATGCTCATGGTTTTCCCCTTTTATATTCAACACTAGTTAAATCACAGTAGACTAAATTTCAAAATTGGGTCAGTCGATTTTTTAGAGCTCGCCGGAGTTCGCCGGTGCGATCGAAGGGGCTCGGGTGGGGACGATGGTTGTGGGGGGCGGTGGTGGGGCCTCATCGAACAAAGAAAACTCGACGCGGGTGGGGGCGGGGGGGGGGGGGGGGGGGCGGAGGAACACAGGCGGTGGGGCCGGTGGTTCAGCCGGCGGCCCGTGCGGTGTTCTGTATGGGAAGCATAGTGTGTTCCTTGTCAGGAAGAGGAGCAGGGACATCTGCAGTCTAACAGCTGATAGAGCTGGCCTGTACATGATCGATAGGCGTTCAATTACTAGCGGCAATACAACACCGTAATTTCCAGCCAGTTCCACTTTCCCGATTTATATATCCTGGTTATGGTGTACCCCTGTTATGTACACTATGATCTGCCTAGTTGCTATGAGCTCTTGTTATAATGGTTTGGCAATAAACTCTCTATACAGTATATTATGAACCTATCATCTGCCAGCTATCCTTACTTCTGGAGCCTATTTTTTGTGTACTTGTGCCAGATTATATAAATGCACGCACCATATTACAGCACACATGAGCTCTCTCATCAGAATCCAGTGATAGCACACAAGTGTTTATAGGGGCGCCCCTATATTAGAATATCATCTGCATTACAAAGATAATCTCACAACTATTTATGTTTTCATGGTTCTCAGATATCATATGCAATTACAGTGAATATCAGAATCCGTGCATCAGAAGAATATTGTGGAACACTGCAATGACTTACAAAATTGGCACCAAGGCATTGAGTGCCATTCTGGAGCAATGAAACTCGTACGCTCCCCACCTGTTGATTCTTGTTCAGAATATCATCCTAATGACTATTCTAACCTCGAGGAGTCAAAGGCAGATGGCCTGTCCTATTCACCCATCAAGGTGCCTGTTCTAATTTGGCAAGGTTTTATTGATTGCGCATATCTTGCATATGTTGTCTTGCATTTCTTCTACTTTGTTGCACCGCCATCTGCTTAGTTTACTCATCATATATGTCGAGATGCCATGCCCATCCATTATCAATACATATTCCATCTGTCATCGTACCATGTTTTTCCACTCAAATGTTGTTCTGGTGCATCAAACATCAAAAAGGAAGAGGGTGATTGCCGAACCTGAAGAAGCACCAGCAAAGTCCTTGAAAAACATGGTGGTGTCGGAGAAATCAGACAGCACCCCACTTATATTGGCTGTACAACCAGTGACACAAAACGTAGGACCGACTCCAGCAGACTGTACCCATACTTCACTGGCCACACCACTAGCCCCATGACACAGGACTTGCACTCCAGCAAAAGGTATACCGATTTCATTTTCCATAGCACCAGCTGTACCACAGAAAAATCCCACTCCAGCAAAAAGTACAGCAAGTCCACCGGCCGAAGACCTATCCCAACTGCAGAGACGGCCAATTCCTGCAGATTGGAACCCCATTCCATTTATTCCCAGTTTAAAAGACAATGCTTTCAATGTTGTTAGGGACTACGTGCATATATTCCCATCATGGGAAGATTATTTTGAAGACAAACACCATTTTCACATCTTCCTGTCCAACTTACGTGTAAGTGCTATTATTCATGGTTATTATTTTCCTATTTTCTGCTGATTGAACACATCAATGATTTACATTACATTGTTGTAACTAGGCGAGGGTCAATCTGGATAGTCATGACGAGCAAAGCTTGCTTGTGCTTTTCAAGGAAGCATTGCAGCAGTATCGGTGTTACCTGAGAAAATCACACTTTGATGGCAAGTCTATAAACGAATTTCTAGTGAAGTCTCTTATGCTAAATTTAGAAGACATTGAATGGAAAAACCTTGTTATGCACTGGTCTCGTTCCCAGGATGAGGTACTATCTATGAAATCACATGACAATTTGAACTTCTACTTTTCTGCATGTGCCTTACTGATCTTTTTTGCAGGAAATCTGCTCGAAGAAGAATTCCGGTTTGACAAGAATGACATGATATCGGAAATATGCTGCCCGCTGCTTTGCTCTTGTTAGTACCTGTTGTCATGTATCACTGTACTTGCATACATACCTGGTTCACTATGTGACAGCAATATGCATGATAGCTTGCTTATCAATTGTTCGCTCCAAATTATCTGATCTGTATGAATGGTTACATTAGTGTAGAATATATCCAATGCCAATGTTTTTTTAGCTCTGCATTGTTCTTGTAAGTACATGCTGTCCTTTATCAGTGTACTTATAATGACAGGTAGGTGTTCATGTACCATCACTCTGGAGCTTATTTTCCTTTGCCCTCCATTTTCTACACATTAGATCTATATTTACTCTTACCATAAGGTTGGTACTGAAGAAGTTTAGCTGTGCATTGCTCTTGGCTGTACCTTTTGCATGTATCGCTGCACTTACATTTATAGCTACTTGGTTATGTAGCATCACTCTTCATCTTGTCTTAAATATTCTCCATTTTTTCGTATATTATCACATCTATATTTACTCTTAACAAAATGTAGAATAAAGGCAATGATTTTGAAGAAGATTCTGTGGTAAACTTCTTGAATTGCCCCCCCCCATCAGCATGGACAAGGCCTTTATAGAGCCTGCCTTCACCAATAATGTAAGTTTGTCCATCTCAAGCCTTCAAACTTTGTTGTATATATTTGGTTAGGCATGACTGCAACAGCTGTTTATTTTTGGTGTTTGCATCAAATTGCTTGTTTAAAGTTTATTATATGTAGTTCATAAACAAAAGTTTGTCCTTTCTCAATTTAAGTTTTCAGTTGTACAACCAAGTTCCTTCTTCATACCATGTAAATTAAACTATACAGAGCAAGTGATCTTCTTTTGCACTGCATGTATGCTTCTGTTCTTCATCTGTAATCCAGTGGTGTGGTGAACCTACCCACTACAGCACAATGTCATATTCTGCAATGTATTAACTATGAACAATGTCATATCATTCTACTATTATTTAAACCGTCTCTTTATTTGCCAATCTGAAATGGTATAAATTGACAGCACACTAACCATTGATACTTATGAGTTCTTGATCTGTAATCCAGTGGTGTCGTGAAGCTGCCAACTCCTTCACAATGTCATTTCCTGCCATGTCTTGACCTGAACAATACCATATTGTGTTAATGCAAATTTAAACTGTGTCACTTTATTCGTCAGTAAGAAATGTGATGAATTGTCGGCACTGATACTTTTATGTGCAAAACATGTCATCTCTCTGCTTGTTTATCTTTCAGAGTGAGGAATATATATGTGTTGAACAAGCGCAGTCTCATCATCTTGCTCAGCTGCTTGCGCTACAGCTCCCCAGCAGGGCTAACCTTTCTTGAACTCTATTGAAGTGCTATCGGTTTTGTATATTATTTTGTCGGCGTGTTTATTTGCACTAGTGGCGATCTTTGATGCCCAGTGTATGTAATCTGCTGTGTGCTTGTGCTTTATTATCATAGTGGCGAGCTTTGATGCCCAGTGGATGTAATATGCCGTAATTTCTTTATTGTATAGTCTAGGTTTTTTCTTATTCACGATGCTGCAGTTATTTTACTGTATATATATCCTGTCTTCGCAGTAAACCGGCCAAACCGTAAAATTACGGTACATAATCGAGCCGTCGTGCAATCACGATGTAGGTTGGGCCTAAAAACGTGCCGATCAGCTCACGGGCCGGCAGCAGCCCGAAATGAACCCCGGCCCATGATTGTGCAAATCAAATCACGGGCTTTTAACAGGCCGAAAAATTGTCTCGGTCCTTGTTTGGCCCAATCAGATATCGGCTGCGAGCAAGCCGGATGCAAACCGGGCCGTAGTTAGGCCCAACTGTATGACGGGCTTTTAACAGGCTGAAATTAATATAGGGCCGAAATGTTAAACAGGCCCTTAACAGGGAAAAACTAATATCAGGCCGAATTACTAAGTGGGCCTTTAGCAAGTTGGCCCAAAAGCATAGTGTCCAGTTGATGGGCCGAATCTGATATGGGCTGAGGGAGTCCTGGATTAGGGGGTGTCCGGATAGCCGGACTATGCCTTCAGCCGGACTCCTGGACTATGAAGATACAAGATTGAAGACTTCGTCCCGTGTCCGGAAGGGAATTTCCTTGGCGTGGAAGGCAAGCTTGGCGATACGGATATGTAGATCTCCTACCATTATAACCGACTCTGTGTAACCCTAACCCGCTCCGGTGTCTATATAAACCAGAGAGTTTAGTCCATAGGACCAACAACAACAATCATACCATAGGCTAGCTTCTAGGGTTTAGCCTTCTTGATCTCGTGGTAGATCTACTCTTGTACTACCCATATCATCAATATTAATCAAGCAGGAGTAGGGTTTTACCTCCATCGAGAGGGCCCGAACCTGGGTAAAAACATCGTGTCCCTTGTCTCCTGTTACCATCCGCCTAGACGCACAGTTTGGGACCCCCTACCCGAGATCCGACGGTTTTGACACCGACATTGGTGCTTTCATTGAGAGTTCCTCTGTGCCGTCGCCATCAGGAAGGATGCCTCATCCCGTCTTTAAAGACAGCATCGTTGCTAAGGGAGCTTTGGCTGTCGGCCAAACCCTCCGGCTAGGCGGTTTTCTTATGACCGCCTGTTCGGCTGCTACGCCGACGATGACCTCTCGGGTCATCAAAAGCAATCTTCATGTCAGCTCGGAACTCGCCGAGAAGTTAGATCCAATGGAGCTCTCCTCCATAAACGAGATCTTGGATCGCATCACTGCCCTGGGAGTCGCTACGGATTACGACCAGATAGGGCCTAAACCCGATCTGAGAGAGATTAACTCTCCCCAGGCCACCCATCACGTTGCCGTGGTAGAGGGACAGTGCGGCGACCTTTCATCTATCTTAAGGACTAGCTACGTCCGGATTCCCGATCCCTCCAAGCCGGATATCCGCGGAGGGGAGGACGTCACTCAAGACCTGAACTTAGAGTCAGGCGACGGGCTAGATTCATTGGATAACATCCAAGAATCCAAACTTTCGAGTTCGGAAACTCCATGGCCTCTGAATCTCAGATTGGGTGAGGTTTCGGATTTAATTCCACCCACCCAGCCGAACACACGCGATCTATCCCAAATTAGGCAAAAGCCCGAAGAAACAGTACATCATTACTGGGCCAGATTCCTCCTGGTTATGAACAGGATCAAGGACTGCCGCGAGGAAGACGCAATCTCATTCTTCTGCAATAATTGCACGGACAAGGGAATCCTCAACGCCATAAGTCGCCGTGATATTACACGCTTCGCTGACTCGGCGTCCATAGTACAAAAATACTGTGCGATGGAAAGCGCCTGGAAAACCGAAATAAAATTTTGGGGCAATCCGGCCCTGAATACAAACCCAGTCCGAAATAAAAGGGTGCATCTTCGCAAGACACCCGGGTTAAAAACCAAAAAGCAAAAAGCCTCTACAGGGCATGGAACCGTACTGGAAGCATGGCTTAATGGACCCTGTAAAATTCACAGTACAAAGGGTGCCACACCAACTCATAGCCTTAGAGCAAGTTGGATACTCCGGCAAGTAGCCAAAAGTGGCGAAGATATTCTAATTCCAGAAGCCACAGAGCACCATCCCAGGGATACCAGTACGGTATTAACATACTTCGAGACCTTCGCATCAAATAATATGCAAAAGCGAACACTCCGCAGCCTTGCCAAAGTCTACCACGTGGCAACAATAAACCCATGGAGTGACACGGCTATTACTTTTAATGCCAGTGATGAACCTAAATTCCGAACATCCCGAGCACCAGCTGCATTGGTCCTCAGTCCAATAGTGGACGGCTTTCGACTAACCAAGGTACTCATGGACGGCGGTAGCGGATTAAACCTCATTTATGAGGAAACCCTTCAAAAAATGGAAATAGACTGGAACTGCATTGAGCGAAGCAGCACAACCTTTAGAGGAATAATCCCCAGTCGGGAAGCGCGTTGTACAGGTAAAATCACACTAGATGTTACGTTCCAAGTGGCCCCATTTAGTAGCGGATACCACGCCCTGTTAGGGCGGGAGGCGTTTACAATCTTCAAGCCATACCCCATTACGGGTACATGAAGCTCAAAATGCCCGGGCCCAACAGAATCATCACTCTTGCTAGTGATCCGGAAATAGCACTCCGCGCCGAAAATAAGACAGCCGCACTGGCCCTCGAGGCACTATCCGAAGCCCTAGTGGCTGAGGAACTGACTGCGCTGCGCTCCACGGTGAACAGGGACGATGTGATACTCGATAAAAGATCCAAGTCCACCTCCTTTAAACCGGCGGACGAAATAGTCAAATTCCAAATCCATCCAACGGACCCTACAAAAACAGCTTCCATCGGGGCACAATTAAACCCTGACATAGACTCCGCACTACGAGAGTTCCTACGCGAGAACTGGGACATTTTTGCCTGGCACCCTTCAGACATGCCAGGAATCCGACGCAGGTTGGCCGAGCACAGCCTAAATATTCTAAAAGGATTCAAGCCAGTCAAGCAGGCTCTTCGGCGTTTCTCTGAACCTAAGAGACAAGCCATGGGAGAGGAACTAGTCAAGTTATTGGTGGCCGGATTCATTAGAGAAATAAAATATCCGGACTGGCTAGCAAACCTGGTGATGGTACCAAAGAAGGAGAAATCCTGGCGCCTGTGCGTCGATTTTAAGGACCTCAATAAGGCTTGCCCAAAGGATCCCTTCCCCCTCCCCCGCATCGATCAAATTATCGATGCGACAGCAGGACACGATTCATTGTGTTTCCTCGACGCATACTCCGGCTACCACCAAATTAAGAGGGCGGAGCCCGACCAAGCTGCAACAGCATTTATCACACCATACGGCCCCTTCTGCTTCAACACAATGCCCTTTGGGCTCAAAAACGCCGGCGCAACATATTAGCACATGATTCAAACATGTCTGGCAAACCAGATCGGCAAAACAGTGGAGGCATATGTAGATGACGTGGTCGTCAAAACCAAACATGTCAAATCTCTAGTAGACAACTTGAGGCTCACATTCGATAACCTCCGAACATATGACATCAAGCTCAACCCGGAAAAATGCGTTTTCGGCATACCAGCCGGATAGCTCTTGGGCTTCATTGTATCCGGTAGAGGAATTGAAGCAAATCCGGCCAAGATCCGAGCTCTATCACAATTGGATATCCCAACGAACCTCAAACAAATACAATAATTAACTGGATGCGTGGCGGCTCTAAGCCACTTTATCTCCCGCCTGGGAGAAAAGGCATCACCCCTTTATCGCCTCCTTTGGCGCACCGAACACTTCGATTGGATGGATGCCGCCATAGCCGGACTGGAAGAAAAAAGGCCATATTGGCAACCTACCCAGTCCTGGCCACGCCAAATATTGGCGAACCAATGCTATTATACATTGCGGCAACTCATCAAGTTGTGAGCGCAGTTCTTGTCGTCGAATGAGAAACGGATGGACATAAATTCCCCCTTCAAAAGCCGGTCTACTATGTATCCACTGTCCTTACTCCATGCAAGTCATGGTACCCGCATTATCAAAAGATAGCATACAAGGTATTCATGGCATCCCAGAAACATCGACACTACTTTCAAGAGTGTTTGATAACAGCAGCCTCGGAAGTGCCACTTAATGATATTATAAACAACCGCGATGCCACGGGCCGGATTGCCAAATGGGCCATTGAGATCCTCCCGTTCGACATAACTTACAAGCCTCGGTGAGCCATTAAGTCGCAAGTATTGGCTGACTTCGTCTCTGAATGGACTGAAGCCGAACTCCCTAAAGAGTACGGCGCATATTCCAACTGGATCATGCACTTCGACGGCTCCAAAATGTTGGCTGGTCTGGGGGCTGGCGTCGTCTTTACGTCCCCAACTAGAGATATAGTTCAATACGTACTCCAGATAATGTATACGGATTCCAACAATGCAGCCGAATATGAGGCCCTTCTACATGGTCTCTGGATGGAAGTATCCATGGGCATTCAACGCCTAGAGGTGCGGGGGGATTCGAACCTCGCAATATCCCAAATAAATGGAGACTTCGATGCCAAGGATCAGAAAACGGCGGCTTATCGCAACGCCGTCCTAAAAATGTTAGCTCGGTTCGAGGGGCTTGAATTTCACCATATAGCCTGCGAAAACAATCAGGCTGCCGACGTCCTCGCACGCATCGGCGCAAAACGTAAGGCGGTCCCGCTGAACATCTTTTTGGAAAGGCTTTTTAACCCATCCGTGGTATGGGAAGGAGACATTGGTAATAACATACCGGACCCAACCGCAATGCCCGATACCGAACACTCTGACATAATCGGAGGCTCTGCCACCGAAATAACATCCTCAGCCCATGTTATAATGGCCATCATTGCCCCGTGGACAGAACCATCCTGGCCTACTTAACTAGGCAGGAACTCCCTGAGGACCAAAACGAGGCACGCTGCATAGTGCGGCGATCTAAAGCCTACAGGGTCCATGAGGGAGAACTTTATAAGAAAAGCACCACCAGAGTCCTTCAAAGGTGCATCTCCGAAGAGGAAGGGCGGAAGCTCCTGGCAGAAATTCATGCCGGACTCGACGGCCACCATGCCGCAGCCCGGGCCCTCATAAGCAAGGCTTTCCGTACTGGTTTTTACTGGCCTACGGCCCGGGCAGACGCACTGGACCTGGTCCAACGTTGCGTGGGTTGTCAGCTTTTTGCAAATCAAAGCCATATGCCGTCCACCACCCTCCAAACAATCCCCATAACTTGGCCCTTCGTGGTCTGGGGGCTTGACATGGTTGGACCCCTTAAAGGAGGAACCCACAAGAAAAAATACTTGCTGGTCATGGTGGATAAGTTCACCAAATGGATAGAAGCCAAGCCTGTTAAGACGCCCGAATCCGGACCGGTGATAGAATTCATATCCGGGGTCGTACACCGTTATGGCGTCCCCCACAGCATCATCACTGATAATGGCACGAACTTCACGGCCAAAGAGGTAAAACTTTGGTGCAAAAACATGGGCATCAAGCTCGATTATGCTTCCGTTTATCACCCACAAACTAACGGTCAAGTCAAACGAGCAAATGGTCTTATCATTAGCGGCATCAAACCCAGATTAGTGCGGTCCCTAAAGGAATCTGACACACACTAGGTAGAGGAGCTCGACTCCATACTCTAGGGGCTGCGGACCACGCTGAATCGCACCATCGGATACACACCATTCTTTATGGTATACGGCGCAGAGGCTGTTCTGCCCTGCAACATAATTCATGACTCACCTCGAGTGCGCATGTATGAAGAAAGAGAAGCCGAGCTCGATCGGCAGGACAGTTTGGACGCTTTGGAGGAGGAGCGTGACCTGGCAAAAGCCCGTTGCGCATTCTATCAACAGCAGGCTCGAAGATAACAAAGCAGAAAAGTACGGGCCAAAACTTATAATGTTGTCGAATTAGTTCTACGCCTGCCAGAGAAGAAAAAGGACAAACTCAAGCCCAAATGGGAGGGTCCCTTCATTATTGACCAAGTCCTGACTGGTGGAGCGTACCGTCTGCGGCATGCATCAGATAATCGCCTCGAGCCGAACCCATGGAATGCAGCAAGACTCCGAAGATTCTACGCCTAGCGCCGGACTCTGTGTTCGTCTCCTTCCTCTGCCCATTTTTTATACACTATCTGTCTTATATTTCTCTCCCTCTCCCCTTCTTTTCTCTCACGTCCTTTAAAGGGCCAATTTGTGCCTTGTTTGCACACATCTGATGCGCTATCCGCGATCACTATACCTGGGGGCTTCTTTAACATAAGCTTATTTATACGGGCTTCATGCCCAACACATGTTTTATCCTTCCGCATGTACCTTTTATTCGCCATTATATGCATAGATATGACTTAAGTTTTGGCCAAGCTGGGTTGCCTGGCTCTTGTATTTATGCCCTGCGTTCTCGTTAATTCGGCTAGGGCATAAGGGGAGCACCTCTGCGATTGTTACTGCCGGGTCAGCCGGATGTGTACCTCGACTGGGTGAAGCCGAAAGCTAGCATTCTTAAGAGAATATTCGGTCGATGAACAAAAGACGATTTTTACCTATTTTTTATATATGCCGCCAGATGTTTTTCCTGCGATTCTTTTCGCAGCCCGGACATGCACTTTAGGGCATGCATACCCAGGGAAAGGAACCCCTAACGGAACTATTCTCCCTGGAAGATGTTTCTTACTAACCATGTAATATAACATAACTAGTTGGGCACTTGTCTGTTCAAGCACTAATGACCCCTACGCCTGGTTTCCATGCATGCCCCGGTTTTTCATAACCGAGAGGGCATTCGGATACACTCCGGACTATCGGGTCCAGAGGTCGAAGCGAAAAGGTCCGCCATGACAAATGATCTACAATCCGGCTAGAAGGCATTACATATGT
Organism: Triticum urartu; assembly: GCF_003073215.2. NCBI lineage: Eukaryota > Viridiplantae > Streptophyta > Magnoliopsida > Poales > Poaceae > Triticum > Triticum urartu. The sequence goes on along the minus strand of NC_053027.1, from coordinate 398,266,348 downwards.
CACTTCAATTACATAGTCACTATGACTGACTAAATTCTTCCTCTATACCATCCAACAGGACAATTCTACTTGCCCGTACATCAGACTAACAGGGATCTCTTCCCCATCGGGCCCGACAGGTCTGACCTCGGCCATGTGGTTTGGATCAGCCTTGGTATACCGCGTCTTCACCATGGCCCAGGCTTCCCTGGAACCTTGACGGCAGGCCAATATCTTCCATAATCGGAAGCGCCGCTGTGCTCCTTTCAGCTTCTCCGCAAGCTCTCCAAGGCCTTCAGGCACAGAGACGGATGGACACAAGGCCTGGGCGACGCCTTGCATCACCTGCCGAACTCATTCGTGCAGTTGTGAGAGCTCGGGAAGAAGGTCACCCATAGAACCGGGCATTTCCTCTGCAGGATGACCTGTTAGCATACCTACAAACATAACTCTGTTAGTCGACTTCTTCGCCGAAATCTTTTCCAAAGTTCGTTCAAGCACTTACTGAAAATGCCGCGTCGAAGCCGTTGATTCTCCTTCACGGAGTCCGACAGTTGAGCACGAACATCCCTTAGTTCCACGCTCAGCTGGGTGTTGGCATCCTGGAGATTATTCTTCTCCTGCCTAACCTTGGTATGCACACTCTCGCCAGCCTCTAGCTGGCGTCGGAGTTGTTGCTCGTCTGGATTTCCTCTGGCGTCATCTACAATTTCATTGTTATATTCGCACATATGCCACACTCTATATGGTACCTATCATTTTCAATATGTCTTACCAGAGGGGGTCTTCTTGGACTTCTCTTCTGCGGCTAGTGCGGCCTGAAGTCGGGCTTTGCACTCTTCCAGCTCATGGGACAGTTGGGTATTCTTTTCTGTAAGAACCAGCATAACTAATGATCCTTAAATCAGTTATTCTAATTGTTTCAAGTGTCAGGGGCTACTGATATATATAATCACCAAATTTTCTCACCCGTATGTCCTTCACATACTGATCCGTGGCTCTGGCTAGACCATTTTGAGCAGCACGGAGGTACGCATCTCCCGAGTTGAAGGCATCAAATGCCTCTTGGGAGAAACAAGCGTCACGGAGAACGGCCCGGCGACGCCTGTGGTTCATGGCACTCTCCACCTCTGAATTTGTGGCAGACAGTCTGTCCGCATCCTCTGTCGAAGGAGCATCCGGCGCGCGCCTCGTATTCGCTTTCGCTTCCGGATCTGGCCTTGGAGCCTGACAGGTGGAGGCGTGATTGGCGACCTCTCCGGATATAGTCCGGCGAGCATTCTTTTTCCTAAAGAAAGCACGGGCGTTAGTACGCCTCTGAGAATGATATCTTGGAGTAAGACGGCGCGCCATACTGCTGCACCGGTGTCTCAGTCCGGACTGCATTCCTTTTCAGCTTGCCCGGCCTCGCAGCACCTTCTTGGCTAGTCGCCGCAGGCTCGGCATGCCGCCCCAAGGGCCTCCCCTGCAAAACACCATTGGTATACGGTAAACAAAAATACGCAAGGATGGATCCTTTTTAAAGTGCTGGGGCTTCGGTCTCAGTTACCTGCGAGGCTGGAAGTAGCCCAGGGTAATCGGCCGTAATGGCCACCGCGTTGCTTAATTGGTAAAATACCCTATCAATTAGCTCCACAGATATGTCCGGATCCTCTTGGGAGGCCGCTTGAGGGACCACTCCGGATCTTCGGGTTGTGGAGGCGGGCTGTTTATCTCCCTTACGGCCTTACGCAGCTCCTACGTTGAAATCACAAGATGAGATACTTAACTATGGGAATATGGAACGGATGGGCAAGAAAAAGTATCAACTTACCCAGCTCAGAGGATTGTACATTGAAAATCCGCTCTGTGGATTGACGCGGAGGAATTCCTCCTCTTCTCCCTTGTACAAACTGGACAAGATCTTTACTAGAGCAGCAACCGAGTCCGGCCCCTTGCGGCCGCAGCGGGTGGCGTCATCCTCCCCGTTGAAATCCCACATGGGGTGGCCTCTATATTGAAGCGGTTGCACCCCCCGCATAATGCATATGGCCATGACCTCGATCATGGTCAATCCGGATTGAGCTAGCAACCTTATCTGGTTCATCAGGTAAAGAACGTCCCTGTCATCTTCCTCCTGGGGGCTCCATGGACGCTAGCTCAGGCGCTTCTTCAAAGGAGCATTGTCGAACTCAGGAAGGCCGATCCTAATAGGATCCGGAAGGGGGACGTCTTCTATATAAAACCATTCTGAAGGCTAGTCTTCGGACGTCTTCTTTGGGGTTCCGGATAGATATCCGGTCCCGGTGATGTGCCACACTTCGGCTCCGCCCACTTGATATATTGACCCCCTCTGAGAACGGGGCACAAGGCAGAACAGCTTCTTCCACAGCACGAAATGAGCCTCGCAGCCCAAAAATAGCTCGCAAAGGGCTACGAAGCCCGCAATATGCATTATGGAGGTAGGCATAAGGCTGTGCAACTGGAGGCCGTAGAACTCCAGGAGCCCCTGGAGAAACGGATGAATTGGAAATCCAAGTCCTCTTATCAAATGAGGGACAAGGCATACCCGCTCTCCCTTGGAGGGATTGGGAAGGCCCTCCGCTTGCTCTCCGCCATTATAGGTGGCGAGCCCGGCTCAAACCAGAACCATGTATGCTGGGGGGAGAAATCCCTTGGTCTGAAGCGTCACTAGTTAGCTGTGCGGGACAGAACATCTCTCCCAATCTCAGGGCTTACGGCTGGGGGAGCGAGAGCAGGAGCTGCGTCGACCGACCATGATGGAATGGATCTCTGTCGGGTGCGCTCCGATGAATGCTCGCTAAGGGGGGATGGTGTGATTTGGATCTGAATCCTCGTCTCTTTAATAGGAAGCTCATTTACATAGCTAGGGGGGTAAATGTAAGAACACCCTGGCTTTTCACATTCACTTGACACATGGAAGATGGCCATTATTGGACGTGGAAGCCAAGGAGCGCAGCATTCACAAGAAGCCGGACACTATTTAACAGGTATTCAGAATTTGGAGGAGAACCCGCCTTGCAATGCCGAAGACAATCTGCACGCCGGACTCATCGTCATTGAAGCCTGGTTCGGGGGCTATTGAGGGAGTCCTGGATTAGGGGGTATCTGGACATCCGGACTATAACCATTGGCCGGACTATTGGACTATGAAGACACAAGATTGAAGACTTCATCCCGTGTCCGGATGGGACTTTCCTTGGCGTGGAAGGCAAGCTTGGCAATACGGATATGTAGATCTCCTCCCATTGTAACCGACTCTGTGTAACCCTAGCCCCTCCGGTGTCTATATAAACCGGAGGTTTAGTCCGTAGGACAACAACAATCATACCATAGGCTAGCTTCTAGGGTTTAGCCTCTCTGATCTCGTGGTAGATCTACTCTTGTACTACCCATATCATCAATATTAATCAAGCAGGAGTAGGGTTTTACCTCCATCGAGAGGGCCCGAACCTGGGTAAAAACATAGTGTCCCTTGTCTCCTGTTACCATCCGCCTAGACGCACAGTTCGGGACCCCCTACCCGAGATCCGCCAGTTTTGACACCGACACACACCGCATCTCTTTCTTCGCACGGAACTGTGATGATTCCGCCACTTCCTAGCATCTTGAGGACACTGTAGCCGTGATGGGTCACCTCCATGAACTTCGCCAGGGCTGGGTACCCGAGGATTGCATTGTATGGCACATGGATGTGGGCGACGTCGAAGTCGATGAGCTCGGCGCGGTAGTTGTCGCGCTGCCCGAAGGTGACTGGGATGCGGACCTGCCCGATCGGGGTGGTGGAGCCGTTGGTCATTCCTGAGAAAGGCTTGGTAGGCTGAAGCTGATCATACGACACATGGAGGTTGTCGAACGTGTCGGCGAACAGGACGTTGAGCCCTGCGCCGCTGTCGATAACGGTCTTGGTGACTTGCACGTTGCTGATGACCGGTGAACAAAGCATCGGGAGGGCCAGCAGTAGCCGCGCACTTGAGTTGATCTGCCGAGCTGAATGTGATAGCGCACTTGGACCATCTGAGCGGGCGTGTGGCCTTGAGCTTGGGGAGGTATGCATTCACTTCATGAGCAAACTGCTTGAAGATACACTGTGAGGCTGGGGCTTGAGCTCCACCCAAGATGCTGGCGATAGGACGCGGCTCCTGGAAGCCCCCAGCCCCCTCGTCTTGATGGTGGTCATCATTCCTTCTTGGTGGTGGCGGTAGTGGAGGAAGACCAGCGTTGCCTTGGGGGCGATCCTCATGAGGCTGATCCCTCCAGGCGCCCTCGCGAGGCTGATCCTGCCAGCGGTCCTCACGAGGCCGGTCACGCCACTCCTGGCACGGGCCACGGCCATCCTAGCGTCCGCGACCACGTCCTCCTCCTCGACCGTAGCCCTGGTCATTGTGCTTGGGGCGTCGATCGAAGCATCCTTCTCGAATGGCCCTGAGCTCTTAACAGTCGCTGGTGTTGTGGCTATGCAGGTTGTGGAAGGCGCAGAACGGTCGACTGCTCTTGGATGACTCGGGCTGGTCTCTGCCGCGCTTGGTGTCCGGCTCCAACGCGAGCATGGCTGCTCCCTTGCGCTTCACTTCCTTGGCCTTGGCTTTCTCCTCCTCCGGGTCCGCAACTGGGAGCTCGAGGAGGGAGAGGTGCCCTTCCTCAGCTCTTGCGCACTTGGTCGCCAGGTTGAACAACTCCAGAGACATGCAAAACTCCTCGTGGATGGCGAGCTCCACCTTCATCTTGACGTCGCGGATGCCATCAGAGGACTCGGAGATGATGGCCTCGTCCGTCACCTGGGGGATCTTGAGGCGAACATTTTTGAAGCGCTGGATATACTTCTGCAGGGTCTCTCCCGGTTGCTGCTTGACGCGGCGCAGGTCTCCCGCGGCCAGAGGGCGGTCGCGAGTGCCATAGAAGTTGGCGACGAAGCAGTCGCGCATCTCGTCCCAGGAGGAGATGGAGCCGGGAGGCAGGTTCAGGAGCCACAAGTGGGCACCATCCTTGAGAGCCATGGGGAACCAGTTCGCCATGACTTTCTTGTCGCCGTTGGCCACCTCGATGCTCAGGTCATAGAGCTGCAGGAACCCCAGAGGGTCGGGGGTGCCGTCATAGCGAGGAGGCAGATCCGGCTTGAACTTGCCCGGCCAGGCGACGCTATGCAGCTCGGGGGTGAAGGTGCGGCAGCCTGCCGTGGTCACCGGGACTCTATGCTGGTGGAGAACTTGTCCTTGATGGGGTCCGCGCGCGGCATGCGGTCTTGCCGTGGTGGCGCAGGGAGCGCGGGGGCATTCTCTCGTGGCCGAGGGACTTCTTGGCAGATTCTTTCTTCTTGCGCGGGCGCCGGATGCGGTGGGTCACGCCGTGGGGCTGCGCGCCTTGGCGCCAGGACCCCGTCTTGGGGCAGAGGTGGTGGAGGTGCTCCATGGGCTATGCCTCCCGCGGCTGGCGGAGGGCGAGGCAGCGAGAGGGACAGCGCAGGGGAGCCCCCTATGGTGCTAACAAAGCTCAGCGATGCGGTCGGAGCCAGTCCTCGTAGAGGTCGTCGATGGGGCGGTAGCGCAGGAGCTCGCGTGCCATGCACAGCGTGGCCTGCGCGTCCACGGAAGCATGACGAGCGTGGGATAACGAACCGGCCAAGGTCAGTGATGGAGTGGCGATGCGGCCGTCCCACCGCACCGAGGGGTGCAACGAGGATTCTTGCTGCTCATTCCCTGCTGGGCCGGTGGCGGCGTTGGCGGTAGGCGACGAAGAACGATGGGGTGGCCCGCCGACGGGAGCCGTCTGAGCAACGAGGGCGGCGAGGGCAGCCCGGCGCTCAGCGCGTGCTCAGTGAGCGTCCGCCATGAAGATGAGGAAGCAATGGGACACAGAGCGACGGAAGGAAAGCTTCGGCGCACCCCTACCTGGCGCGCCAAATGTCAGATCTCGGGTTCTGGCGAAACCCTCAAGGTTCGAACACTGGGGTGCGCACGAAGATCTCCCCCTATCGAACCACTCCCTTAACCTTGCTACGATCTCCCAGGCTAGCTCGGCGAACTTGCAACACAAGAGACACAAGATTTATACTAGTTCGGGCCACCGTTGTGTTGTAATACCCTACTCCAGTGTGTGGTGGTGGATTGCCTCTTGGGCTGAGGATGAAAAGTACAGGGGGAAGAACAGCCTCCGGAGGCGAGGTGTTCTTGTGCTAGGTGAACTTGTGTGGGTGAGGATTACTCAAGATGAGATGCCTCCAACTATGATGGCTAGTCCTATTTATAGAGGCCCTGGTCCTCTCCCCAAATATTGAGCGGGAAGGGAGCCAACAACGGACAATTTGAAAGGGGAAAGCTAGTACAAGCTATCTTGACAAAAGCAGTCTTCACCTGCAAAAGGCTCTGGCGGTGACGCCGCCTTGGGCTCCATGGTGACCTCCGTCTTACCGTCCTGCTGGTCTTGGTCTCATTGCATCAATGTGGAAACCTTTGCTTGACGCCTCGATACTCCTCGCCTGCAGTTGCCTCCTTAGCACCAAAGAGGAAACAAGGACACTGTGCGCGCTGGCGCCCGCCTGGTCTCGATCGTCAGGGCTCACGTCACTGGAACCTTGCGAGGTTTGCCTTGCGTTGATCTCTCCGTCCCTCGCGAGCTAGTCTGGTGAGACCGCTCCTGAGGAGGTCTTGCGTCGTCCGCCCCGCGAGGCTTGGCCCCTCACGATGGTCTTGAATGCTTATTGGTGAAGATGGGCCGTAGAGGCCAGCTCGCAGAGCCACGCCGTGGGCCGCAGGCAGGCTAGTCTGGGGACCCCCGTTCCCAGAACACCGACATATTTCTTCTGTCTGTTTGTCTTCAGCCTGCTTATCCCGTGTTTTCACTTTCTGTACTCTGTGCTTGTTTTCATTTCATCATGATGAATGTGCTTATGTTCTGTTATGTTTGTGTCTGAGTACTTATTCCGTTGCTAGTAGTTCTTTGCTCGGGAATTTCCTCACCCTGAAATTCCTTAGTGAATAATTCATAAAAATCGCCTATTCACCCCCCTCTAGTCGAATTAACGCACTTTCAATTGGTATCAGAGCAAGGTACTCCCTTGTTCTGTGTGATTTTGGTTTAACCGCCTGAAGTTTTAGTTATGTCGACCGCAGGTATGAAGAAAGTGTCTTGCCCCGTCTTTGACAGTCATGATTATCCCAAGTGGAAGGCCATGATGAACAAGCGACTCATGGCAATGGACAGTGAGTTGTGGACCGTCGCTGAGATTGGTGTCACTACAAAAAAAGACACATCCGTGACATTTTGGGCCGAACAAATTTTTTTTCTGTCATACATATAACACTTCTATGACGATAATTGTCACAAAACCCGGTATCATCATAGATGTGGTGGGCTCCTACTTCTATGACAAAAAATCATGACAGAAAATGGGCTTTTCGTCCTGGGCGGGCCGGAGACGCAGCTGCGTGACATTCTTTGGGCCGTCCATGACGGAAAAAACCGTGGTAGAAGCGAGGGGGAGGAAAATTTTGGGGAGTTCCCAGTTACGGTAGGAGGTCGGGGGTCGAGCGATGCGCGTTTCTCTCGTACACGTACGCGCGTGTGTGTGAGGCGTTGGCTCTAACTGAACCCGAGCGAGGCGTTGGGCTCTAACTGAACCCGAACGATTGCATTGCAGGCTACGCGTTACTGAACCCGAGCGATCGATCGATGGCTGTTTACTAAACCCGATCGAGCAATTCCTTGGCTACTGCTGCTAACTGAAGCCGATCGATGCTTCCTCTGGATGAACTATGAGTGTTGTGGGAGGGGGGGTTGGATGAACAGTTCCCGGTGGGGGTGGATGAATAGGACCCCGTGGTGTTGCCTCTGGATGAACAGGACCCCGATCGATCGAGCCGGTTGGGGCTAGATGAACAGGACCCCGTGGAGGGCTGGATGAACAGGACCACCCCATGGAGGGCAGGATGAACACTAGACGGTGGAGGGGTGCCCGTGGAGGGGTGGTTGAACAGGACCCCGTGGTGTGGAGGCCTGGATGAACAGTAGACGGTGGAGGGGTGGTTGAACAGTAGCCGGTGGAGTAGCGCGCGGTGGAGGCTGGATGAACAGGAGCCCGTGAAGGCTGGAGGAGGTCGACGGTGGATGAACAGTAGCTCGTGGAGGCTGGAGGGGGTCGACAGTGGAGACGAACAGTATCCCGTGGAGTCCCGTTTTGCGGTACACCACACCCCTCCCGATGAACAGGACCCCCGTTTCGACCGTAGCGCTCCAACACAAGTCCGTTTCCTCCGTTTTGCGGTACGCCACACCCCTCCCAATCAACAGGACCCCCGTTTCGACCGTAGGAGGTCCGTTTCCTCCGTTTTGCGATATTCCACACCCCTCCTGATCAACAGGACCCACGTTTTGACCGTAGGAGGTCCGTTTCCTTCGTTGTGCGGTACGTCAGGCCTCGTTTCGATCACCTCTTCCGTCCAAGCCCTCTCGATGAACACGACCACGCATTCCATTCCGACCCAACCGCGTTGCCTCCCGATGAACACCACGCATTCCATTGCCTCCCCATGAACACGACGACGACGTTGTTTCTCCATTCCGACCCAGCCATGTACATGAGCCCTCGCCCTACGTATGTGCGAGTAGGCATTCGAGACCCCGCCCGTATGTACACATACGTGGCCGTATTTTCTTTCTTGCACCCTGGCCGCCTCTACTAGGACACGTGCGCGCCTCTACATCCACCAGTATATATGTACGTACACGTTCGCGACCAGAATGACAACGCTACGTACGCTTCGACCAGGTGGGTCCCGACTGTCAGGCACTTCCTTGCTTGCGAAGATGTAGCTGGTGGGTCCCAGCAATCAGGGGGGCGAGTCGTTTTTTTCTCGGACGCACTTCCTTGCCTCCGTGGTGGGTCCCAGCACTCAGGGGGGAAACGTTTTTTCGCGAAATAGGGTGGCCCGTCCGGTGGGTCCCTGCTGTCAGGTGCAGGAATCATTATTTTCTTCATAATAAGGAGGCACTTCCTTGCTGCTGCCGTGGACCCAGCTGTCAGCCTCTCCACGTATAGTCCACGTCCGATGGAAGTCGTTCCTTGACCACGTTGACCACGCCGCGCCGAGAGCACCAGGGCGGTGGACGATGTCGAGGCCTAGGAAGGGGACGACGCGGAGCCGATGAAGACACGGCAATGGATGCCCACGCGGAGAGGAGTATGAGGGTTCACTCGTTCGGCTGCACTATGAGATTGCCGTCGCCGCAGGGCCTGGCCAGTGGTGGGAATAGTAGGGGGCAGTGAGGCCTCCGTGGCAGCACAGCCGGCCACGGGAGGCAGGAGCAGGCGGCACGATCGGCGCTGTTTTGGGCAGCTGGAGCAAGAAGACTAGAGGTTGAAGAAGCACTACGGCCGTTGGATGGACATCGTACGGTCAATGGAGCTAGAATCGTGCATATTGACTAAGTTGACAAAGCCCTCTGTCCCCGTCAACTTAGTAGGCCCACAAGTCAGCCTCCCACCAAGGTGGGTCCTAGCTAGCAGGGGGGTATTCATTTTTTTGTGCGTAATAAGGAGGCACTTCCGGTGGGTCCGAGCTGACAGCAGGGGGAACGTTTTTTTCGTGAAATACGGTGGCCCGTCGGGTGGGTCCCAGCAGTCAGGGGCAAACGTTTTTTTCACGATATACTGGTGGGCGTCTGGTGGGTCCCTGCTGTCAGGTGGAGGAATAATTATTTTCCGCATAATAAGGAGGCACTTCCTTGCGGCTGCCATGGACCCAGCTGTCAGCCTCTCCACATACAGTATTCTTCCGATGGAATTCGGTCGTTGACCACATTGACCACGGCGCGCCGACAGCACCACGGCGGTGGACGACGGCGAGGCCTAGGAAGGGGATGACGCGGAGCCGGGGAATACGCGGCAGTGGATGCCCATGCGGAGAGGAGTATGAGGGTTCACTGGTTCGGCTGCGCTGCCGTCGCTACAGAATAATAGGGGGTGTGGGTGAGTGGAGTGGAGGGATGGCCTGGCCAGTGGTGGGAGTAGTATGGGGGTGGTGAGGCCTTCGCGGCAGCACAGCCGGCCACGGGAGGCAGGAGCAGGCGGCACGACCGGCGCTGCTTTGGGCGGCTGGAGCAAGAAGACCAGAGGTTGAAGAAGCACTACGGCCGTTGGATGGACATCGTACGGTCAGTCGAGCTAGAATCGTGCATATTGACTAAGTTGACAAAGCCCTTCGTCCCCGTCAACTTAGTAGGCCCACTATACTGGGTCCCAGCTAGCAGGGGGAGTATTCTTTTTTTGTGCGTAATAAGGAGGCACTTCCTTGCGTGCGAAGATATAGTTGGTGGGTTCGAGCTGTCAGCGGCGGTAACATTTTTTCGCGAAATACAGAGGCCGTTTCGGTGGGTCCCAGATGTCAGATGGAGGAAATCATTATTTTGCACGTAATCAGGAGGCATTTCCTTGCGTGCGGCCGTGGACCCAGCTGCAGCCTCTCCACATACAGTCCACTTCAGATGCATGTTGGTCGTTGACCACGCTGACCATACCACGCTGAGAGCACCAGGGCGGTGGACAATAGCAAGGCCTAGGAAGGGAACGATACGGAGGCAGGGAAGACTCGGCTGTTGTTTTTGTTTCCCGCGCGGAGGGGAGTACGACTGTACGAGGGTTTACTGGTTCGTCTGCCGTCGCCGGAGAATAACAACAGGTGCGGGTGAGTAGAGGGATGGCTAGGCCAGCGATAGGAGTACGGTGGGGCGGTGAGGCCTGCGCGGCAGCACAGCCGGCCGCGGGGAGGAGGGAGCAGTCAGTCCTGCCGGCGCTTGTTTGAGTGGCTGGAGCAGGAAGAGCAGAGATTGAAGAAGCATGACGGCCGTTGGATGGACATCCAACAGTATACAGGCCATCTGTGGAAAGCCTCAAATCTGTGGAAAACAGCATACAGCCCATCTGCCATTATTTCAAATAATTTACAGCCCATTTGCTAATTCTTACGGGTTTTTTTGGAGCCCATATTCTTTATGTTAGCATTACAGCCCATATTGTGGCCACGGTTAAAAAATTATATGAAATTTTGCATATGTCGGTGTGGTCTGAACTATTTTTAATCCCGAAATTTCGAGTCACATTCAGACTGATTTCAAAAATAAATGTATATCAACATAAAATCCAATAAATTGTCCACGCATAAAAATCAATGCAATTTAAAATCTCGAAATGAAAAAAAGATATTTGAAAATAATTGTCGGTTTGATGTGTTTTAAAAATGTACAGCCCATTTCTCATTACTAATAGGCCACGCTCCTCGTCTTGAAAGATTTGCAGCCCAACAGGCCTGATATAGCGACTTACTTGACAAATCACAAAAAAACTGGGCTAGCCATTGTTAGAAACAAAAAAAACTACTGGCCTGGTCTGTGGTAAACATAAAAGAAAAGGCTGTCTAGACAGGCCAGAGTGTCCCGCACAGCCCAGTTGACACCCTGCTTCCATCTCAAAAACAAATTAGATAAATGCCACTCCAATTATGGCGATTCATAAAAATGCCACTGCAATTTCCAAACTTTGAAAAATGCCACTGCAATTTTTGCAAACTTTGAAAAATGCCGCTGCAGTTTGCAAACTTTGAAAAACGCCACTCCGGACTTCGAAAAATGCCACTAGAAATGGCATGAAATGGCATTTTTCAAAGTTTGGAAATTGCAGTGGCATTTCTCGAATAAACCAGATTTGGAGTGGCATTTATCAAATCACCCAAAACAAAAATAACTGGGCGAGCTGCTGGGTCCCTGGTGTCAGCCGCTCGTTGTGCAATTCTCTCGTTTATTGACTACGTTGACAAAGGCATGGGACCCAGATGTCAGAAATCCACTAGGAGGAGCCATTTTTTTATTATCTTGAAATAAGGAGGCACTTGCTTGCGTACGAGCTTGTTAGTTTCTTCAGATGTATGCATTTTTATTCAAAAAAACTGCCACTTCGCATCTTGCATCACAAATAAAACTGCCAGGAGCGCATTTGTAGGATAGCCAGTGATCGATCAGTAACTTGTAAACACTGAGCAAACAGAAATAAGTAACTGTTAATGCATCTCAATGATTCACAGATCATATACAAATATGTAGCTCGAAAAGCAAAGATCAACCATTTCGGATCTTGCGTCGCAACTAAAACTAACTAGTATGAGTCCCATACATAAGATCAACATGTTAATGCATCTCAATGATTCACAGATCATATACCAATATGTAGCTCCAAAAGCAAAGATCTAGAAAAAAACATATGTTCCTCCTACTAACATGGATGCTTCTATTGGCCAACATTCAGTACAGACTAAAAGACAAATTTGTTTGTGAAGTCTACAATTCCTCTTGCAAACGTAAGTGGTTTCACCAACAGTTGGAACCATGAGAATGAACCAGACATGATGGAGGAACATGCATTGGAATATGATTTGGTCTTCCCTCGATCACACTGCGAGACTATTTTCGGAATACAAACTTTAACTTAGGCAAAATGATGCCCATTGTATAATCAGACCAAAGCAATGAAGCACCTAGTGTTGGCCAATAAATAGTACAGTACTACTTTTCTACAGTCCATGAAGTGAATATCCAGTCTTTCTGTGTCTATTTTCAAATGTCACTTCATGCAGTGACTATACTATTCTCTTGTGCAGTTCAACCAAAATTGCCGGCACTTTGTTGGTTTGCCAAATAGCAACGGGCAGACATCTCTTTTTGCACAAATATCAAGCAGCTAGTAAACATATACCACACCTTGTATTTTCGGTTTAAACATGTCTCTTCCGCTTAGCATCTGTCATGTTCTGCACTGGACAATCTGATACAGTTATGTTTTGCCCTGGACAATTTCATACTGAATTGATTTGCTGGTTCAGAGCAGAAATATAGCGCCGATTCTTCATCAGACCAAGGATATCCATGTTCGCAGTGATGGAAGAGGTGAAATCGATAGAATCGAAATTGAGCATCCAACCATTGAATCCTGTCCTGCACCTCCAATGTAGGTCCACCCTGCCAATAAATTCACATGCAAACCACTAGTGTTACTAGCTAATGACAGTACAAAAAGAGTAGCAAGATAGTAGCAAACCATGTACCTTCATAATGAACAGCTCATAGTGCCACCAATTGGATATAAAGGTTGGGAAAAAAACATGCTCCTAATGTTGAACCAGTTGGATTTTTGTGCAGTTCCACTAAAATCGAGCATCCCTGTTTGCATAGATATTGAAAGTGTGATTACTCTAAAAGTGGCACTAGTTGAAGCATAGACTCACAAATATAAGCATTCCAATTTCTTAATGGGATAAGGTAGCAAGACTGTTTCTAACCACCTGTTTGAAGGAATAAATAAAGCAACAAAAGCTGATGTCACGAAGGCATACATACAGTAGTTTTTCCTGAAAAACTGGGCCATTCCTGACCTTTCCTCTTCTTTTAAGCAAATTTTGTGCAGTTCTACTAAAATAAAATGCCATCACCGCCTTGACAATTCAGTGACACTGTACAAAAGGAAATGACTTAACATTACATCATGATGTCAGGTATGTAGTCGACAGGCATTAGAGACAAACATACAGACCTCCTCAAGAGAACAGCCGGAGGAGGAGGTGCCCACTCTTGACCTTTCCTCTTGTCTTCATAATTGTCTGTGCAGTTTAACCAAAATAAAATGACATCAGCGCCTTGGCATTTTGGTGACACTGTACAAAAAAATTAACTTATCTCATGAAAGTGAGGTATGTAATCTTTAAGCATTAACAGTGCAAAAATCTGGCGGGAGTAACAAGTTTCATCGTTGGTATAGTGGCTGTGCAATAGCATTAGAATGCCTTATAGCTGAAGAATCTTTAATACATCCACAATCAACAGCTAACCCTGGATAATCCAGTGACATTAAATGGCGTTGCTTAAATTTATGGGTGGCATTAGACTGAGAGCGGCATTAGTTAAATGTGGCATCACTTTAGCAGTAGCATTGCTTGACTTGACTGCCAGCGTTATACTAACAGCAAAAAAAGTGGCAATAAGATCATGGGAGGCACCAATACGATGTACCTCCACGGACGCAAAGTGGTGAGGGAGGTATGGTTGCCCAGAGCAACAAATATCCAGGCAGCATATGTGGATTATGGTCCCATTTTTGTTCTCTTTAGCCACCTTTTTCCTATGCAAGGACAACAAACCGATCGACCTGGTCATTCTCTATTGCGTTGTCATGCCTTTCTACCCTTCTTCAACTAAGAGACATGAGACTCGTTCCTTAGCTACTGATTTTCCCCTTTTCAACCTAGATGCGGGTTCGATGCCTACTCTCTTGGACAGTACAGTCTCCCTTCCTTTCCTTATTCAACCCAGACATGGATTAGTCTGCATGAAGTAGGGTTTCCTTTAATAGTGCAAATTATGGTTTTTGTCTGCGTGGCCAGCAGACTAGAGGATAGCAAATTGGGAAGATGGTGGAGTGGAAAAAGATCCACATGCAACGACGTAGCAGATGGGGCAATAGAACAAGGTTATGGCTCGAAAAGAGGTAGCATACCCGAGGGTCGGCGGGAAGTGGCTTCGCTCGTGGTCGTCGTCCTCCGCACACACTACGGCAGCGAGCTTGGGGACCGAGGCCATCTCGCGCGGGTGCTAGGTCTCAGAGGATGGCCTTGTCGTCAGTGCGTGACCTCGCTCGCCGATGATGAGTGCGTCAAGGCTGCACGTCCTTCTCTTCCCCGGCGGATCTGTGACCACCGGTGAGGAGGGAGAGAGGGGTCATCTTTTTTAGATCTGGAGAGAGGGTGGTAGTGTGAGAAGCAAGTGGGCAGCCCTTAGCAAGAAAGCGTTGAAGCTCTAGCCTATATATCTTTTTTATACTACTAGTACTGGAGGTGGGGTAGTGGTAGAGTAGTTTATATTTTCTCTGCGTACAGTACCAGTTAGTCGTGCTTCAAAACTGATCGGCACTCCATTAAAAAAATAAAGGTCGATAACTAATGCGGCACCTCGGGCCAACGCGGCCAGATCACATTTTGCACGAGAAATTACACACCATGTTTCGTTGACATGTGGTCCCGTTCCAACATATCAGTGAGACGACGGCGAGTAGTAGGAGTATTTCCGAATGGACGTGTAGGCCGGGGCGCCTCTTCGTGAACCGTGGCAAACTCGCAACCGTCCACCGACTCTTCGCCTTTCCCTCTCAATTTGGAATTGCTGTCGCACGCTCTTCCTCTCCCTCCTCCATTTTCCTTCAGCCCTTCACCCTTTCTTCTGCCATTGTTCGATCATCTTCTCCATGGAGGGAATAGGCCGGAAACGACCCTGTTATTCTTGCCCCGATCTGAAAGATGACGTGGTGGAGGAACTCATTGATCGGTGCGACGTCATCACCTCGGCTAGCATGGCAGGTTCGTTCAAGCCCATTCTCGACTCAACTAATAACATCATTGCAAGGAACCCAAGGGTCAAGGAGCGGTTTGATCTCCCCGATCTTCTTCGCCGTGACCCTGATGACTGGTGCCGGCACGACAAAGGCCTCGCCCTGGGCAAGTTGATGCCGCTTGATAATGGTACGTGTGATGTTAAGATGCCATCGCTTGAGGGCAAGGCTTCGGCGGGCGCAAATGGAGATTGGGTTGTTTACATTGGGTCCAACAGCGAGTGGGAACTTCTGAATGTGTACACTCGTCACCGGGTTCCACTTCCAAAAATCTCAGCACACTGCCGAGAGGTTGCGCACACCGGTAATGTAAGCATGTTCAAATATGATCATGGTGACTGTCTTCTACGGAAGATAGCAATTTGTCGAGTTCCCAACCGCTGTTGGAATTACAAAAACTATGATGTTGTTGCTATCTTCGACAAGCTTGTTGCCGTCCTTGATGGTTTGTCTCGATGGATATTGCTCAAAAATCAGTTTCTGTGCACGAAGGAGTACTGTGATGCAATTGAATACGAGGGCCTTGTGTTTGCTTGCACCACTCATGGCACTCTTTATGCATGGCATCCTCATTGTTTCGGTACGTTTGTCTTCCACCGTAATTATAATTGTTTCATCCACATGCATGCGGGTTAGCAAGTTTCCCTTTACCAATTAACCTTCTTCTTGTGTTTCCAAGGTCCTGTGAACATCCCACCACCTATACTTGAAGATTTTTATAACCAAGGGGGAGATGACGATGGTGATGATCATGAGCATGAGGACGAGCAGCGCCGATATACTCTGTGGCGCCTGGCAACTAATTCCGATGGATCACCTCCTCTTGTGTGTATACAGCCCACTGATGATGTTACTGCTAAGGAAGCAGGTGTAGTCTCCCATGGTCGCACTCTCCGGACCTATTCCAACACTCGTTGCATGGTATTCGAGATGGATACTAGTGTGCTAGCGCCAACTCCTTCTCCCCGGCACAGAATTGATAGTCTTGGAGAAAACTCGCTCTTCCTTGGACAAAACTATCCGATGATGGTGAAAGGCGATCCAACTGCTGTTGACACATTTATGAGAAGCAACTGTGTTTATAGCTCGGACATTTGGGTGGTTCCCTACCCTGGTACTGATATAGTAGGCCGCTTCAGCCTGGATGATCAGTCCTGCGTTGGTCTCCAGATCGACAACGGATGGCCCGTCCCAGAGAATCACTTGTGGTTCAAAGCAAGCATTTCCAACACCGAGGAATGGTTGAGTTGAAGTTCATTTCATGGCTTGTTATTTGTTGTGTGGTGAAAACTTTAGTATTTATAATGTATCCTCGTTGTCGATGCGGGTTGATGACCTGTTGTTCTATGTAATAAAATGATATGCCTGTGATAAACTTACTGTACTAAATTTATGAATGGCTTTCGAGTCGCTTCTCTGAGTGAGTGGTGCGACGAGGCAAAAAAATATTTTCCGAATACATAATTGTACGTGCATTGCAACAGGTTATCGGATGAGGCCAATCAACAATAGTAGTACACTATTTGTACTAGCTTCACATGCTTCGCGCGTCGGGCGGGTGTTTTTACTGTAGCCATATGTTAATGTGTTCGTTGTACGTAACCAGCACCTCGAATCCTCGATATACTAGTAGTATAGTATATAGTAGGAGTAAGTAGTAGGAGTAGTAGGGTGGCATGGGCCAGAACAAGCATTCACGTCCAGGAGTACGGCACACGCCGCCACCACGACATCCATCTGACACCATATTATTTCTTGGAGTCCGTGCGAGAGCAATCTCTTCAACCTCGTCGTTTCTCTAACTTCAGCCATCGCGCGGCGGGCGAGGTGGGGGTTTGCCGATAGTCGGTTTCCTTAACTGCGGTCCCACTTGTAAGGCCAACTCCAACGCACGACCCCAAACAGACCTCCGTTTTGCACGAACTCCAACGATAATTTTGACTAGAAAAGCAAGACCAAAGAAAACAAGAACCACAAGAATACATTTTACTACTCCTGTAGTAAGTTGGACTAGTGCCTTCTCGATGCATTCATTGTTGATCTTCGGAGGCTCGATCTAGCGTGCTTCTTTCTTCTTCGAGTGTAAAGAAGTAGATGTTGCTTCCTCGTGTCAGTGGGAACGACACCTATGGAATCACAAGAATCCCTACTACGGTTAGCGGGGCGCGGGGTCGTGAGAAGAGCGGATCAAGTAGATAGCATACGGTTCGTTTATCCAGGTTCGGGCTGCGAGGATGCGTAAAACCATACTCTTGCTTTGGTGGATTGTATATCTGTGTTCTTGAGCTAGCTATGGGGCGTGAGGAGCTCCAAAAAGCCGAATCCTTCTCCTGGTCACCTCAGGCCTCCTTTTATAGGAAAAGGGGTTCCACAGTGGCATACAGGAGGTGGAAAGAGTACAGTGATGCGAGTCTATCCCTCGCATTACATGACAAGGCGCATTTATTGCGTCTTGCTTAGGTGTCCTTGCTTTATCGGAGACGGGGGAGAGACCCGTCTCGTCCGTCACCACTGCCTCTTGTGTCGACACGCGCCCTGGCTAGCGGTGCCTGCGATGCCATGTAGGCAGGCAGGCAGCTGAGGTGGCGCAGTGGTGGTGTCTTCACGAAGATCTGAATGCCGCCACGCAGGTGCCTGCCCAACTGGTTGGGTCGGCAGCTGCATGCGTACGGCGGTGGAGACCTGGTTGGCGTGGGCCTGATGGTGGCCTGTAGGTGTCCTCGGCAAGGGTCTTGCCGAGGCGCCTGCTGTCATCCCCGACAAGGCGCTTGCCGGGGGCCTTGTGGTTCTCCTTGGCAGGGATCTCGCCAAGGGTCATCATCTTCTTTAGTATGTATCTGGTCTTGAATGTCTTCACAAAGATCTGCATGCCACCACGGGGATGTCTCCCGAATCCTCGCCCCATGGGGGCAGTGGACTCAAGGGTGATTTGCTCCGTAGGTGTGGGGCGAGTTGCCACGGCAAGGGTCTTGCCGGGTTTGCTGAAACTGCCTCCCGGCAAGGATCTTGCCGGGGAGTCCGCTCCGTCCCCTTTGCTCTTTGTGGTCTTGGTCTTGGCGTCGTCCTGCTTCTCTTGAGCTTCGGTCTTACCTTGGCTCACCTCCCTTGCCGTGCTTGGTGTGGTGATGCCCATGGCTCAGACTGCCCGTGCACAGTTATAGGGGTACAAAAAGTGTACCCCTCTTTTTGTACACCGACAGGAGCCCCCAGTCCTGGGCCACACATAAGCACGACGCGTTGTTGGGCTAGGCCCAAAAATGGTGCGCGGGCAGGCGGGGCGGTTTTTTCCACGGTAAGATTCTTCATGCGCAGCGCTTCCCACGACTCCCTCGCGTGGCGCGGCGTGGGGAGGTGAGCGTGACGTGGGCGGCATGCGTGGGGATGGTCTCAGCACGCATGCGTCATGTCGTAGTAAAGGGGGCGATTCACGCCTTCCCCATAAACGGAGGGAGGCGTGGAGGCGCGGCCCATTTACTGAACGGGGCCGAGGTGTGGTCTTCAGGGCGTCCACTCCCCATGATCATGGGGTGGGGAGAGGTCGCCTCACCCGTCCCCTCGGTTCTGCACGTCCGCCACGTGTCTCCCATGCGCCTGGGGTGGCAAACGGTGGAGGCGGGAAACCGGGCCGTCGCTGGTTGGGGCGGCGGGTCGGTCCTGGCTCCCTGTGCCTTCCGTCTTGATTGGCCGAGCGGGGCGGCACCCGAGCCCCAACCCCGTTCTTTATAAAGAGCGGGAGGGGAGGGATGGCGTCCTGCATTCTTCATCTTCTTCTTCCTTCAGCTTCTGCTCCTCCCTTCCATCCGTCATGGAGAGAGGAAATCCCGGTCCTTCAACGGTGGCGGCGAGGGTCGCCGCTCGACAACGCGTCCCTCCTTCTCCCGCTCCTACAGTGGCAGAGCCAGCTGCGAGGGGGAGGGGGAGGGGGTGAGGCCGTGGGCGAGGCCGGGGCGCTCGGGGAAGAGGAGGACGGGGCGGCGCGCCGGCCTCGCCTCCGCCAGCAGCCCCTCCTCCCATGGAGGGCCTTGTTGGGGATGACCCTTGCGAGTTCTTCATCAGGCTGCGCCGGCCGCCGCGCCCCGTCGTCCCCTTCGTCTCCCGACTCCGTTTGCACGGGAGATGGAGCTCGACCCGCCGGAGTCATTGCGGCTGCACATGAGGGGCTGTGGGATCAGTGGCACACGGGTTCGCGTCGACTTCCCCGCTCCTCACGTGATGTATCTCCGTCAGGGATGGAAGACGTTTTCCCACATCCACCACTTGACGGAGGGGCTCACTCTCCATTTTAAGCTAATGGAGGGCAGCCTTCTTTCCATCAAGGTCTTTGGAGATCTTTGGACTCGCCTAAAGTGCTGCGTGGAGAGCTCCTCCGACGATGAAGACTCCTCCTTGAGTGGGAGTGACGAGGAGGATAGCGACAGCGACGACGAGGGTGGTAGGCGGCAGGATGATGGGTCCGACTAGGCGTCAGCCCCGTTGTCCTGGGGCAATGCTGGCTGCAGCAGCATCTGCACCGAGCCCCTCGAACTCCTCGTGGCCGTCTCCTTGGGTGGCTGGCGTAGGAGGTGCGGGGAAGGCGAAGAAGGCGGATGGCGGGCCGTCAATTCGGAGTACGCGGGCATCGACGCCTTCGTCGCGTATTGCCGGTCTTGCCGCCTCGTCTTCCGGCTCCTCTACCGTCATCATCATCACCAGCGTCTCGTCGAGGTGGCTGCCGGGGGTGTTCTTCTGGTGCCTTCTGCCACCCGTAGCTCGCCTAGGCGCTCCTTTCGCCTTTTTCGCCTCCTTGACCTGCCTCCTGAGGAGAGGGACAAGAAAGGGATTACGGACATCTTATCTCTTTTTAGTTTGTAAGCCTTCGGGCCTTCGTGGAATTTAAAACTTGTAATCCCATTATTCATGTTTTTCATTCCCTATGGACTATACCTAAGTGGAATGCTTTTAATGAAAAAGGGATGTTTGTCGGGCCACATGTTTGTAGGCGGAACCCACGACAAGGAGTGAATCCTTGATATCTCTAAGATAAACATTTTCTCGCCTGGCAACAGGCCTTGGCGTTTCCCCACTTCGCTCGACCTTTCTCACGCTTTCAGCGGAGGCAGGGGAGACGCGGGTCCAGGCTCCTTGTTTCATCCCTTCGCTGCCGCGACTACGACCAAACTTGGTCCCAGGAACGAGCCCTAGGGCCTATAGTTAGGGGAGCACGGTAGTTTAAGGAAGAAAATGAGGTTTCACATACCTCAGTCCATAATGGAATGCATGATAAGGGATGAAGAACTTATCTGAAGCTGCAGCCCCCTGCAACCCTGGTTTGCCGTGGGTGAATTTTTGCTCTTACAGCCCCCGGCAATACTGGCTTGCCGGGGTCTAGATGCTGGTCTGTCCCTCTTCTCTTTTTCGTCCCCAAGTGGTTCGGCAAGGATATCTGTGAGTCCTGCGAACCAAAGAAGACAAAAGAACGGCAAAGAGACGCACACTCGAGCTCTAAGCTAGGGGTTAGTCGCTGCTAAGCACTATCAACCCTAACCAAGGGCGAGACTCGACCTAGCATGCATGCTATAACTTAGGGCGCCAACGCTTCATTTATTTATGCTCAGGGTCTGCGCCTGGCTTTGTACAAAGGGTTATATGCATCATCAGCAATGCTTGTACAAAAGGTGGCTTGCCGAGGGGCCCGGCAAGCCGCGCCTCACGGGTAAAACTTGCGAAGATGCTCAATGTTCCAGGAGTTACTCACCGGAACGGCATCTTCGGTCTCCAGGCGGACTGCGCCGGGCCTGGTGACTCGTATTACCCGATAAGGGCCTTCCCACTTTGGCGTCAACTTGTTGGAATTCTTGGCCGATTAAACGCGCCGAAGGACAGGGTCGCCTTCCTCAAGGCTTCGGGCATGAACCTTGCGGCTATGGTAGCGGCGAAAGGCTTGCTGGTAGCGCGCTACTCTCACAGCCGCCCGAAGACGATCTTCCTCAAGGACCGTTGCGTCATCTTGCCGCAGTTGCTCTCGCTCATGCTCATCATAAGCGAGCACTCGAGGTGACCCGTATATGAGTTTAGTGGGGAGAACTGCTTCTGCCCCGTATACCCGGGCAAAGGGTGTCTGGCCGGTAGCTCGATTTGGCGTCGTTCTGATTGACCAAAGAATCGTTGGCAACTCATCAATCCAGCGCCTTCCCCTCTTGTGCAGCCTGTCAAAGGTCTTTGTCCTTAGGCCCCGTAGTACTTCAGCGTTTTCTCTCTCAACTTGACCATTGGTTCGTGGGTGAGCAACGGAAGCGAAAAAGACTTTGCTACCGAGGTCTTGGGTATATTGCATGAAGGTGCGGCTTGTGAACTGCATGCCGTTGTCGGTGATGACCCTGTTGGGTACACCAAAACGGCACACTAGTCCCTTGAAGAATTTGACGGCTGACTGAGTTGTAACCTTCCTCACTGCCTCCACTTCTGGCCACTTTGTGAACTTGTCGATTGCGACGTACAAGTACTCAAAGCCCCCGATAGTGCGGGGGAAAGGGCCCAGTATGTCGAGCCCCCAGATCGAGAAGGGCCAGGAGAGAGGAATGGTTTGAAGTGCTTGAGCTGGCTGATGAAGCTTCTTTGAATGGAACTGACATGCTTCACACCTGGTGACTAGTGTCGTCGCATCCTGGAGGGCGGTGGGCCAGAAGAAGCCTTGCCGAAATGCTTTGCCGGCAAGGGCCCTTGACCCGATGTGGGATCCACATATGCCTCTGTCTATCTCCGCCAATAGCTCCAGTCCTTCCTCTCGAGGGATACACTTCGATTTCACACCGTTTGGCCTCTTTCTGTACAGGACGTCATCGACGAACTGGTACATAGTAGAGCGACGGGCTACTTTTTCCGCTCCTTCCTACTCTTCAGGAAGTTCCCTTGTTTGGAGGAATTGGACGGTATGTTGTGCCCACGCTGGAGCCTGGGGTTCGACGGCGAGGACTAAAGGCATTTCCTCCACTATAGGAGCAGCTGTCTCGACGGCACGAGCTTGACGCTCCGCCGGAGCTAGTCGTCCCGTGGCGGGCTCAGTGTCCCCAGCAACATCCTTGCCGGCGGCTCCGGGGAGCTCGGCAGGAAAGTACTTGCCGGGCCCTGATTTCCTCCTCTTGTTTTGCTCTGTTGATGGATCAACGGATGGCTGAGTTAGCTGAAGCACAAAGGTTCCTGGTTCCATAGGTAGCTTGAGGGCAGCGCGCTTTGACAGGTAATCGGCGATGTCATTCTCTGCTCGGGGAACGTGCTCCGCCTGTATACCGTCAAAACTCTCTTCTAGCTTTCTCACTTCATCGACATAGGCCTTCATCAACGGGCTCTGGTAATCCTTGTTGACTTGTTTGACGACAAGTTGCGAGTCGCCTCTGACGACGAGTTTCTTGATCCCGAGGTCCGCCGTGATCCTAAGACCGGCAAGCAGTCCTTCGTACTCAGCCGTATTGTTTGTTGACACCTCCCTGGGGAAGTGCATCTGGATCATGTAGTTCAGGTGCTCTCTGGTGGGCGCGACAAGAAGTACGCCAGCCCCGGTGCCTTGTAAGGAGAAAGCTCCATCAAAGTACATGATCCAATTGTAACTTGCCTCCTTGCCGGGCAAAGCAGTCTCTTGGGCTTCTTCGTCAGGCGTCGTGGTCCATTCTACAATGAACTCCGTCAGGACTCGGCTCTGAATCATCGAAGTACTTTCAAACTTGAGGCCAAAGCTTGACAGCTCCAGTGCCCACTTTACAATTCTTCCCATTGCATCTGGATTGTGCAATATCCATTGCAGAGGGAGGCGAGTGACGATAGTGATCTCGTGTGCCTGGAAGTAGTGACGCAGCTTCCTTGAGGCCATAAGAAGGCTGAAGAGCAGTTTCTGCATGCCAGAGTACCTTGATCTAGCCCCCTGCAGGAGGGAACTAACAAAGTAGACCGGGTGCTGCATCATTTTCTTCTTCGGTGGCACTTCAACTGGCTGTGTCGTCTCTACATTGGTGGCGTCGGGCTCTGTCGTTGCCATTACCTCGTCGTCAACCTCTCTATGCGCCACTAGTGCGGCACTGACCACCTGGTTCGTCGCCGCCAAGTATAGCAGCAACCGTTCCCGGGGCCTAGGCGCAACTAGTATTGGCGCGGAGGGGAGATAATTCTTCAAATCTTGCAATGCTGCTTCGGCTTCTGGTGTCCACTCCATTGGGCCCGCCTTTTTCAAAATCTTGGAAAAGGGAAGGGTGCGCTCGGCGGACTTGGAAATGAACCTGCTCATGGTGGCAATGCAACTAGCAAGCCGACGCACATCCTTGACTCGTTTAGGTGCTTCAATCTGCTCTATAGCTTTGATCTTGTCCGCATTGGCTTCTATCCCACGCTGTGACACAAAGAACCCGATAAGCTTGTCAGACGGGACACCGAAGACACACTTCTCAGGGTTCAGCTTGAGGTTGATCTTGCGTAGGTTTGCAAATGTTTCTTGTAAATCCGGTATAAGGGTTGCCCTGTTCTTGGTTTTGACCACTATATCATCCATATAAGCTTCCATATTTCTATGGAGCTAGGGTTCAAAACCAATATGGACCGCCCTTGCAAATGTTGAACCAGCACTCTTCAGCCCGAAAGGCATCCGTATAAAACAATACGTACCACATGGGGGTGATGAATGCCGTTATCTCTTCGTCTTCTCTTGTCATGAAGATCTGGTGGTAGCCGGAGTAGGCATCGAGGAATGACAGCAGATCACGTCCGGCTGTGGAGTCAACAATCTGGTCAATGCGCGGCAACGGGAAGGTGTCTTTGGGACAAGCCTTATTGATATCTGTGTAATCAATACACAGCCTCCACTTCCCATTTGTCTTGCGCACTACCACCGGATTGGCCAACCACGTTGGATGGAGCACTCCTCTTAGCAAACCCGCTGCTTCCAGTTTCCGGATCTCCTCTGTGATAAACTCTTGTCGTTCCAAAGCTTGCTTTCTGACCTTCTGCTTGACGGGCCGCGCATGAGGACAGACAGCAAGGTGGTGCTCAATCACCTCCCTGGGAACGCCGGGGATGTCAGAAGCTTGCCACGCAAACACATCGACATTCGCCCACAGGAAGGTGACGAGCGCGTCTTCCTATTTGTCGTCAAGGGTGGAGCTTATGGTAAAAGCTCCTCCCGTGCCGTCCTCTTTGACAGAAACCTTCTTGGTTCCCGGCGGTATGGCCCTAGACTTCTTGTTTCAGCCGCTGGAGCTCTCTGGCACGTCCTCGACGGGAGCGCTACACTCCGAAGAGGTGCGCTTGCCGGAGTGGGTGTCCGAGGTCTCACCGGTCTTTTTCTTCTTCTTCCCTCCCGGGATCCCAGCGGCAGGAGCAAGTGCCCTAGTGGCGACAGCTGCTGCAACTGCCTGTTGGTATAGTTGGTCAGCGCAAATCAGCACATTTTCTTATCGGAGGGGATGGTGATGATCGTCACAGGTCCTGGCATCTTCAGGGTGTTGTAGGCGTAGTGTGACACCACCATGAACTTGGCCAGCGCTGGGCGGCCAAGGATCCCGTTGTAGGGCAAGGGGATCCTGGCAACATCAAACATGATCCTTTTTGTCCTGTAGTTCAGATCACTCCCAAAAATCACGGGCAGCGTGACCTTCCCCTTTGGTTGACTTCTTCCCGGATTAACCCCCTGAAACGTGCCTGTCTCTTCGTGGTCTTCATCAGGAATCTGCAGTTTCTCGATCACGGCAGGCGAGATTAAGTTCCGACCGGCCCCGCCGTCAACTAGCATCTTTGTCACCTTGAGGTTGCGTATTGTTGGTGAGACCAACAATGGCAAGCACCCGACCGCCGTAATGCGATCGGGGTGATCCTAGGTGTCAAAAATGATAGGCGTGCTGGACCACTTCAGCGGCTTTTGGGCGCCAAACGACGGCTCCGCCGCTGTAATCTCACGCGCCCACTTTTAAGCTGGCGGTGAGAAGTATGCAGCGAGGCGCCGCCATCGACACACATGGCCTCCGTAGCTTTCTGGAACTCTTGGTCGCCGGATCCGTCGTCCTCTTCGTGATCGTCGTCTTCTGGCTTCCTGTCACGGCCCCGGGCGGGCCTCTCCTACTGTTTATCCTGCCGTGACGGCCCGCCTGGCCGTCACACTTCTAGCCGGACCCCTCAGCACCGTCATGGCCCTTCTCTTTGTCCCGCCTCTCATATTCAGCCCTCTGCTTCTCAGCAAGGAGCTCAACCTGTCGGTAGTTTTGGAGATCATGGCCTTTGGTGCGATGGATCTTGCAGTATCGCTTGTCGGAGTTTCCTGGCTTCTCGACAGCCGCCAAGGCCCGGCAGGCGACACATCCGGCAATTTCCTTGCCGGGGTCATCTGCCCTGGTTTTCTTGGTGGAGCCGATGTCATCAAATCCCTCGACGACAAGCATGGCTTTACCTTTGGGCATCCTGTTGCAACGCCGGCCGTTCTTTGCTGGGGCGGCAGTATCCTCATCTGAGGAGTCGGTTTCCACGCCGGCATCTTCGCTGGGGTACTTCCTTCCCTCTTCAGCTCGGGCACATCTGTCAGCGAGAACATAGAGTTCTGCCACATCTTTCACCTTGTTCATTGCCAGCTCTTCGCGCATCTTGCGGTTACGCACGTTCTGATGGAACGCACTAATGATAGCGGCAGGGTGAACATCAGGGATATTGTACTGTATCTGGCTGAACCTCTATATATACTTGCGGAGACTCTCGCCTTCCTTCTTGGGAATGACGTGCAGGTCGCTTGCTTGGCCATGGGCTTGATGAACTCATGGCACAAATCCGACCAGGAGGAAATATAGTCTACCGGCAAGTGCATCAACCATGACATCGCGTTGGGTTTAAGAGCCAATGGAAAGTAATTCATAAGCACCTTATCGTCGCGGGCTCCGGTAGCTTGCATCACGATGGTGTAGATGCTGAGGAACTCAAACGGGTGGGTCTTGCCGTTGTACTTTTCGCCAACGTCAGGTTTGAAGGTGCGGTGAGTGGGCCACTGGAACTGACGCAGCTCACGGGTAAAAGCCGGACAGCCTACCTCGTAAGGTAGGCATCCAGGGCTCTCCGGGGCTGGGTGGTTCATAACAGGCCTTGCTCGCCTGCCCGACTGGTGGCACGCTCCGCGCCGGCGCTCGATAGTGGTTCGAGCGTCTTCATGTTCTCGTTCCCGAAGAACTTGGCGCTGGTCACAGTGGGTCCGTGGGTCAGACGATGCTATGGAGACGTCGTCGCCCGCAACGTCGCGACGAGCTGGCATCCGTGGTACCGGGCGAGGAGGAGGCGAATGCACCGTGGTCGCGGCGCCGCCGGCTTTCCCGCCACTGGTGCATGGGACTCCATCGGAGCGTCGACCCGGGGGCTCCACCGGACCCGGTTCGTCTTTGTTGGCCACCGCAACAAGGCTTCGGATAGTGGCTCTCCATTCGTCGAGTTTCCCCGTAGTGGGAGGAAAGTCGAGGAGCAACTGCGCGCGCCCAGGGCTTCTGCTGGCGTTGGTGGTAGCGAAACCTGCACGGGTCGCGATGCGCTTCGACTCCTGACCATGTCAGAAGGAGCTCTATCACGACCCTGCGGTCGCATGCCATCTTCACAAGCGCCCCGGCGAGCGGGCAGGTCTTCTACGTCCCGGGAGTGGCGCTCGGGGCTCTTCTCGCAGCGACGCCCGGGATCTTCGGCGTGGTTACGCCGTTCGTCGCGCGCTGCCTGGGAGGAGCGCGCTGTTGGTGCCGGCGTGGGAGTCTTGGAAGCCCTTGCGTCGCCTTCGGCGGGGCAGCGATCTTGGAAGGCCCCGCGCCACCCGCGGAGGGCCTGGCTCCGTCTTTGGATTTGGCGGCGTGCGGCCCGTTACCAGGCGCACGAACATCGCCGCCTCCCAAACTCCGGCTGCTGGGACGGTGTTGGTGTTCGCGAACGGCGCCCCGGGTCCTTTCTGCGACCGGTCCGCTGCTCGCCGCGTCGGGAAGGGATGTCGGCTTCCGACGGGCCAACCGCCACCGTCGTCTTCTTCTTGGGCGCCATGACGATGAAGAAGCGTCGAACTAACTGCTAAAGCCGATTCTCACAACTGCGCCCCCTACCTGGCGCGCCAAAGATGTCGGTGGGAACGACACCTATGGGATCACAAGAATCCCTACTACGGTTAGCGGGGCGCGGGGTCGTGAGAAGAGCGGATCAAACAGATAGCACACGGTTTGTTTATCCAGGTTCGGGCCGCGAGGATGCGTAAAACCCTACTCCTGCTTTGGTGGATTGTATATCTGTGTTCTTGAGCTAGCTATGGGGCGTGAGGAGCTCCAAAAAGCCGAATCCTTCTCCTGGTCGCCTCGGGCCTCCTTTTATAGGAAAAGGGGTTGCCACAGTGGCACACAGGAGGTGGAAAGGGTACAGTGATGCGAGGTTATCCCTCGCATTACATGACAAGGCGCATTTAATTGCGTCTTGCTTAGGTGTCCTTGCTTTATCGGGGACGGGGGAGAGACCTGTCTCGTCCGTCGCCGCTCCCTCTTGTGTCGACACGCGCCCTGGCCAGCGGTGCCTGCGATGCCATGTAGGCAGGCAGGCAGCTGAGGTGGCGCAGTGGTGGTGTCTTCACGAAGATCTGAATGCCGCCACGCAGGTGCCTGCCCAACTGGTTGGGTCGGCCAGCTGCATGCGTACGGCGGTGGAGACCTGGTTGGCGTGGGCCTGATGGTGGCCTGTAGGTGTCCTCGGCAAGGGTCTTGCCGGGGCCCCGGCAAGGGGTCTTCCTGAGGCGCCTGCTGTCATCCCCGGCAAGGCGCTTTCCGGGGGCCTTGTGGTCCTCCTTGGCAAGGATCCCGCCAAGGGTCGTCATCTTCTTTAGTATGTATCTGGTCTTGAACGTCTTCACAAAGATCTGAATGCCACCACAGGGATGTCTCCCGAATCCTCGCCCCATGGGGGCAATGGACTCAAGGGTGATTTCCTCCGTAGGTGTGGGGCGAGTTGCCATGGCAAGGTTCTTGCCGGGTTTGCTGAAACTGCCTCCCGGCAAGGATCTTGCCGGGGGAGTCCGCTCCGTCCCCTTTGCTCTTTGTGGTCTTGGTCTTGGCGTCGTTCTGCTTCTCTTGAGCTTCGGTCTTACCTTGGCTCACCTCCCTTGCTGTGCTTGGTGTGGTGATGCCCGTGGCTCAGACTGCCCGTGCACAGTTATAGGGGTACAAAAAGTGTACCCCTCTTTTTGTACACCGACACCTCGCATCTAGTCTCATGTCTAGCCTCCATTCTATACTAGCTAAAAGTGATAGAACATCTACTAAATTGCGCTCTATCAATATATGGATGTACTCTTCTTCCCAATACAAAAACTTGCATCCATTCTACTCCCTCCATTGCACAATACATGCCTTCTATTTGTCAAAATATATATGTATCTAGACATGTCTTAGTATATAGCTAGGTACATCCATTCTACTCCCTCCGTTGCACAATACCTGCCTTCTATTTGTCAAAATATATATGTATCTAGACATCTCTTAGTATATAGGTACATCCATTTTTGGAAAAATGGAAGTCAAGTATTTTGGAATGGAGGGAGTACACAATAAAAATTTTAAGTTAGCACAACTAGTCTAATCTGAGAGCAGAACCGAAGATTTTGTTGGGTTCTTCCTCCTTTTGCCGACACGTGGGACATCCAGCATCCAGGTCGTGTCATGAAAGAAAATAGAGTGGTAGTTGAAGCCACGAGATGTGCATCTTGGGTTAAACTGTAAATAGAATCTTACTACTCTTGAGTAACTCCAAAAGCGGCCACCGAAGATCTTTACTGGATTTGTTTTTCATCACCAGCACATCAAGGTGAAAGATGTGCAGGTTCAGTGGGTCCTCTTGCGTTTTCACTGACATGTGGGGCCACATGTGATCAAACAGACGATGGGCTCCGCGCGTCCGCTGGCTGGCTGAGAAGAGAGATAGAGGAGGGCTGAGCATGGACTGCAGCAAATTTGTTCTACGTACCTCGATATAGGCTCGATATAGTGGGGTGGCATGGGCCATAACTAGCATTCACGTCTAGCAGTACGGCACACCAATTTTCTTGGAGTCCGTGCTACAGCCATCTCTTCTCCCTCCTGTCCTCTTTTCTCAGCCATCACGCGGTGGGCGGGGTGGGGGTTTGCCGATAGTCGGTTTTCTCAATTGCCGTCCCACTTGTAAGTGAAAATGCAACACCGCAGGCATTCCTGCTTGAGCGGCGTGCCGGACCTACCGTGTGGGGGTTTGACGCGAACACGGCAGGCTTTTCCTTTTGAACTCGTAACTTGTAAAATTTGGTTCTGCTCCATGGCGCGACCGATAGATAGAAAATAACGATTTTGCCTAGAGTAATGAGAAGTTTGCTTCTGGCGCCATTCATGCATGGAGTACGTACGAAAATTATGAAGTTGATGCGAAACGTAAGATAATTTGCGCGTAGACGTGGGTGATTATGTTGATGGTGTCTTGCTGCGCCAGGCGCTGCGCGGCGAGCGCGACCTCGAGGTGCACATTCTCCGGCGCGACGGCAGGCAGTCGCAGGGCCACAAGTGTGTCGAAGAGGTTGTTACCATAGTGGTCGTTGAGGGTGGCGGGCATCGCAGAGCCTGGGCGAGTCGGCTGGAGGCTTACGTCAAAGTTGTCCGCAAGCTTCTTGACGACGGTGAACTTGTCGAGGAAACCGACGAGGACCTCGTCGAACAAGGAGACGAAGCTGTCTTCCAAGCGGCCCCTCGCCCTGGCGGCCTCAAGCAATACTACCTGCCGGGCCGCAGACCGGCGTCGTGGACATCGCGCTCATCGCCTCCATGGATCTAGCGTAGCTTCTAGTCAACTGATCTTGCGATTCGAGTGATCACTTAGCCCTTGGTTAGCGTGTGTAGGTGCTTAGGATTTCGTACTACTCCTCGGGCCTCTACTGGACCTGCCTTTGGCTGTATGATAGGTGGTGAAGGAAATATGCCCTAGAGGCAATAATAAAGTTATTATTTATTTCCTTATTTCATGATAAATGTTTATTATTCATGCTAGAATTGTGTTAACCGCAAACATAATACTTGTGTGAATACATAGACAAACTAAACGTCACTAGTATGCCTCTACTTGACTAGCTCGTTAATCAAAGATGGTTATGTTTCCTAACCATGGACATGTGTTGTCATTTGATTAACGGGATCACATCATTAGGAGAATGATGTGATTGACATGACCCATTTCATTAGCTTAGCACCCGATCGTTTAGTATGTTGCTATTGCTTTCTTCATGACTTATACATGTTCCTACGACTATGAGATTATGCAACTCCCGTTTGCCGGAGGAACACTTTGTGTGCTACCAAACGTCACAACGTAACTGGGTGATTATAAAGGAGCTCTACAGGTGTCTCCAAAGGTACATGTTGGGTTGGCGTATTTCGAGATTAGGATTTGTCAATCCGATTGTCGGAGAGGTATCTCTGGGCCCTCTCGGTAATGCACATCACTTAAGCCTTGCAAGCATTGCAACTAATGAGTTAGTGGTGAGATGATGTATTACGGAACGAGTAAAGACACTTGCCAGTAATGAGATTGAACTAGGTATTGAGATACCGACGATCAAATATCGGGCAAGTAACATACCGATGACAAAGGGAACAACGTATGTTGTTATGCGGTCTGAGCGATAAAAGATCTTCATAGAATATGTAGGAGCCAATATGATCATCCAGGTTCCGCTATTGGTTATTGACCGGAGACGTATCTCGGTCATGTCTACATTGTTCTCGAACCCGTAGGGTCCGCACGCTTAAAGTTACGATGACAGTTTCATTATGAGTTTATATATTTTGATGTACCGAAGTTTGTTCGGAGTCACGGATGTGATCACGGACATTACGAGGAGTCTCGAAATGGTCGAGACATAAAGATTGATATATTGGAAGCCTATGTTTGGACATCGAAAGTGTTCCGGGTGAAATCGGCATTTTACCGGAGTACCGGGAGGTTACCGGAACCCCCCGGTAATCTAATGGGCCTTATTGGGCCTAGTGGAGGAAGAGGAGAGGAGGCCTAGGGGCTGCCGCGCACCCCTCCCCCCCCCCAAGTCCGAATTGGACAAGGAGGGGGGCGGCGCCCCCCCTTTCCTTTCCCCCTCTCTTCCTTCCCCCCCAAGTCCTAATCCAACTAGGGAAAGGGGGGGAGTCCTACTCCCGGTGGGAGTAGGACTCCTCCGGCGCGCCTCCTTCTAGGCCGGCCGCACCCCCCTTGCTCCTTTATATATGGGGGCAGGGGGCACCTCTAGACACACAAGTTGATCTTCGTGATCGTTCTCTTAGCCGTGTGCGATACCCCCCTCCACTATACTCCTCGATAATATTGTAGCGTTGCTTAGGCGAAGCCCTGCGACGGTAGAACATCAAGATCGTCACCACGCCGTCGTGCTGACGGAACTCATCCCCGACGCTTTGCTGGATCGGAGTCCGGGGATCGTCATCGAGCTGAACGTATGCTAGAACTCGGAGGTGCCGTAGTTTCGGTGCTTGATCGGTCGGGCGTGAAGATGTACGACTACATCAACCGCGTTGTCATAACGCTTCCGCTTTCGGTCTACGAGGGTTCGTAGATAACACTCTCCCCTGTCGTTGCTATGCATCACCATGATCTTGCGTGTGCGTAGGAATTTTTTTGAAATTACTACGTTCTCCCACAGTGGCATCCGAGCCTAGGTTTTATGTGTTGATGTTATATGCACGAGTAGAACACAAGTGAGTTGTGGACGATATAAGTCATACTGCTTACCAGCATGTCATACTTTGGTTCGGCGGTATTGTTGGATGAAGCGGCCCGGACCGACATTACGCGTACGCTTACGCGAGACTGGTTCTGCCGATGTTCTTTGCACACAGGTGGCTGGCGGGTGTCAGTTTCTCCAACTTTAGTTGAACCGAGTGTGGCTACGCCCGGTCCTTGCGAAGGTTAAAACAGCACCAACTTGACAAACTATCATTGTGGTTTTGATGCGTAGGTAAGATTGGTTCTTGCTTAAGCCTGTAGCAGCCACGTAAAATTTGCAACAACAAAGTAGAGGACGTCTTACTTATTTTTGCAGGGCTTGTTGTGATGTGATATGGTCAAGACATGATGCTAAATTTTATTGTATGAGATGATCATGTTTTGTAACCGAGTTATCGGCAACTGGCAGGAGCCATATGGTTGTCGCTTTATTGTATGCAATGCAACCGCCCCGTAATGCTTTACTTTATCACTAAGCGGTAGCGATAGTCGTAGAAGCATAAGATTGGCGAGACGACAATGATGCTACGATGGAGATCAAGGTGTCGCGCCGGTGACGATGGTGATCATGACGGTGCTTCAGAGATGGAGATCACAAGCACAAGATGATGATGGCCATATCATATCACTTATATTTATTGCATGTGATGTTTATCTTTTATGCATCTTATCTTGCTTTGATTGATGGTAGCATTTTAAGATGATCTCTCACTAATTATCAAGAAGTGTTCTCCCTGAGTATGCACCGTTGCGAAAGTTCTTCGTGCTGAGACACCACGTGATGATCGGGTGTGATAGGCTCTACGTTCAAATACAACGGGTGCAAAACAGTTGCACACGCGGAATACTCAGGTTATACTTGACGAGCCAAGCATATACAGATATGGCCTCGGAACACGGAGACCGAAAGGTCAAGCATGAATCATATAGTAGATATGATCAACATAGTGATGTTCACCAATGAAACTACTCCATCTCACGTGATGATCGGACATGGTTTAGTTGATTTGGATCACGTGATTACTTAGAGGATTAGAGGGATGTCTATCTAAGTGGGAGTTCTTAAGTAATATGATTAATTGAACTTAAATTTATTATGAACTTAGTCCTGGTAGTATTTTGCAAATTATGTTGTAGATCAATAGCTCGCGTTGTTGCTTTCATATGTTTATTTTGATACGTTCCTAGAGAAAATTGTGTTGAAAGATATTAGTAGCAATGATGCGGATTGGATCCGTGATCTGAGGTTTATCCTCATTGCTGCACAGAAGAATTATGTCCTTGATGCACCGCTAGGTGACAGACCTATTGCAGGAGCAGATGCAGACGTTATGAACTTTGGCTAGCTCAATATGATGACTACTTGATAGTTTAGTGCACCATGCTTAACGGCTTAGAATCAGGACTTCAAAGACGTTTTGAACGTCATGGACCATATGAGATGTTCCAGGAGTTGAAGTTAATATTTCAAGCAAATACCCGAGTTGAGAGATATGAAGTCTCCAACAAGTTCTATAGCTAAAAGATGGAGGAGAATCGCTCAACTAGTGAGCATGTGCTCAGATTGTCTGGGTACTACAATCGCTTGAATCAAGTGGGAGTTAATCTTCCAGATAAAATAGTGATTGACAGAATTCTCTAGTCACCATCACCAAGTTAGTAGAACTTTGTGATGAACTATGATATGCAAGGGATAACAGAAACGATTCCCAAGCTCTTCGTAATGCTGAAATTAACGAAGGTAGAAATCGAGAAAAACATCAAGTGTTGATGGTAGACAAGACCACTAGTTTCAAGAAAAGGGCAAAGGGAAAAAGGGGAACTTCAAGAAGATTGGCAAGCAAGTTGCTGCTCAAGTGAAGAAACCCAAGTCTGGTCCTAAGCCTAAGACTAAGTGCTTCTACTGCAAAGGGATTGGTCACTGGAAGCGGAACTACCCCAAGTATTTGGTGGATAAGAAAGGATGGCAAAGTAAACAAAGGTATATTTGATATACAGATTATTGATGTGTATTTTACTAGTGTTCGTAGCAACCCCTTGGTATTTGATACCGGTTCAGTTGCTAAGAGTAGTAACTCGAAACGGGAGTTGTAGAATGAACAGAGACTAGTTAAGGGTGAAGTGACGATGTGTGTTGGAAGTGGTTCCAAGATTGATATGATCATCATCGCACACTCCCTATACTTTCGGGATTAGTGTTGAACCTAAATAAGTGTTATTTGGTGTTTGCGTTGAGCACGAATATGATTTGATCATGTTTTTTGCAATACAGTTATTCATTTAAGTAAGAGAATAAAATGTTGTTCTGTTTACATGAATAAAACCTTATATGGTTACACACCCAATGAAAATGGTTCGTTGGATCTCAATCGTAGTGATACAGATACTCATAATATTGAATCCAAAAGATGCAAACTTAATAATGATAGTGCAACTTACTTGTGGCACTGCCGTTTAGGTCATATTGGTGTAAAGTGCATGAAGAAACTCCATGCTGATGGGCTTTTGGAATCACTTGATTATGAATCACTTGATGCTTGCGAACCATGCCTCATGGGCAAGATGACTAAGACTCCGTTCTCCGGAACAGTGGAGCGAGCAACTGACTTATTGGAAATAATACATACTGATGTATGCGATCCGATGAGTGTTAAGGCTCGCGGCGAGTATCGTTATTTTCTGACCTTCACAGATGATTTGAGCAGATATGGGTATATCTACTTGATGAAACATAAGTCTAAAACATTTGAAAAGTTCAAAGAATTTCAGAGTGAAGTGGAAAATCATCGTGACAAGAAGATAAGGTTTCCACGATCTAATCGCGGAGACGAATATTTGAGTTACGAGTTTGGTCTTCAATTAAAACAATGTGGAATAGTTTCACAAATTCATGCCACCTGGAACACCACAGCATAATGGTGTGTCCGAACGTCATAACCGTACTTTATTGGATATAGTGCAATCTATGATGTTTCTTACCGATTTACCACTATAGTTTTGGGGTTATGCATTAGAGACAGCTGCTTTCACGTTAAAAAGGGCACCATCTAATGTCCGTTGAGACGAGACAATCTGAACTGTGGTTTGGCAAGAAACCAAAGTTGTCGTTTCTTAAAGTTTGGAGTTGTGATGCTTATATGAAAAAGTTTCATCCTGATAAGCTCAAACCCAGATCGGAGAAATATGTCTTCATAGGATACCCAAAGGAGACTGTTGGGTACACCTTCTATCACAGATCCGAAGGCAAGATATTCGTTGCTAAGAATGGATCATTTCTAGAGAAGGAGTTTCTCTCGAAAGAAGTGAGTGGGAGGAAAGTAGAACTTGATGAGGTAACTGTACCTGCTCCCTTATTGGAAAGTAGTTCATCACAGAAATCTGTTCCTGTGACTACTACACCAATTAGTGAGGAAGCTAATGATGATGATCATGTAACTTCAGATCAAGTTACTACCGAACCTCGTAGGTAAACCAGAGTGAGATCCGCACCAGAGTGGTACGGTAATCCTGTTCTGGAGGTCATGTTACTTGACCATGACGAACCTACGAACTATGAGGAAGTGATGATGAGCCCAGCTTCCACTAAATGGCTTGAGGCCATGAAATCTGAGATGAGATCCATGTATGAGAACAAAGCATGGACTTTGATTGACTTGTTGAATGATCGGCGAACCATTAAGATTAAATGGATCTTCAAGAGGAAGACGAACGCTGATAGTAGTGTTACTATCTACAAAGCTAGACTTGTCGAAAATGGTTTTTTACAAAGTTCAAGGTGGTGACTACGATGAGATTTTCTCACTCGTATCGATGCTTAAAGTCTGTCCGAATCATGTTAGCAATTGCCGCATTTTATGAAATCTGGCAAATGGATAACAAAACTGCAATCCTTAAAGGATTTCTTAAAGAAGAGTTGTATATGATGCAACCAGAAGGTTTTGTCAATCCTAAAGGTGTTAACAAAATGTGCAAGCTCCAGCGATCCATCTATGGACTAGTGCAAGCATCTCTCGGAGTTGGAATATACGCTTTGATGAGTTGATCAAAGCATATAGTTTTATACAGACTTGCAGTGAAGCCTGTATTTACAAGAAAGTGAGTGGGAGCACTACAGCATTTCTGATAAGTATATGTATGACATATTATTGATCGGAAATAATGTAGAATTATTCTGCAAAGCACAAACGAGTGTTTGAAAGGAGTTTTTTCAAAGAAAGACCTCGGTGAAGCTGCTTACATATTGAGCATCAAGATCTATAGAGATAGATCAAGATGCTTGATAAGTTTTTTCAAAGAGTACATACCTTGACAAGATTTTAAAGTAAGTTCCAAATGGAACAGTCAAAGAAAGAGTTCTTGCCTGTGTTACAAGGTACGAAATTGAGTAAGACTCAAAGCCCGACCACGGCAGAAGATAGAAAGAGAATGAAAGTCATTCCCTATGCCTCAGCATAGGTTCTATAAAGTATGCCATGCTGTGTACCAGATCTATTGTATACCCTACACTGATTTTGGCAAGGGAGTACAATAGTGATCTAGGAGTAGATCACTGGACAGCGGTCAAAATTATCCTTAGTGGAATAAGGATATGTTTCTCGATTATGGAGTGAACAAAAAAGGTTCGTCGTAAAGGGTTACGTCGATGCAAGTTTTTGACACTAATCTAGATGACTCTAAGTCTCAATCTAGATACATATTGAAAGTGGGAGCAATTAGCTAGAGTAGCTCCGAGCAGAGTATTGTTGACATAGAAATTTGCAAAATACATACGGATCTGAATGTGGCAGACCCGTTGACTAAACTTCTCTCACAAGCAAAACATGATCACACCTTAGTACTCTTTGGGTGTTAATCACATAGCGATGTGAACTAGATTATTGACTCTAGTAAACCCTTTGGTTGGTCACATAACGATGATGTGAACTATGGGTGTTAATCACATGATGATGTGAACTATTGGTGTTAAATCACATGGCAATGTGAACTAGATTATTGACTCTAGTGCAAGTGGGAGACTGAAGGAAATATGCCCTAGAGGCAATAATAAAGTTAGTATTTATTTCCTTATTTCATGATAAATGTTTATTATTCATGCTAGAATTGTATTAACCGCAAACATAATACTTGTGTGAATACATAGACAAACTAAATGTCACTAGTATGCCTCTACTTGACTAGCTCGTTAATCAAAGATGGTTATGTTTCCTAACCATGGACATGTGTTGTCATTTGATTAACGGGATCACATCATTAGGAGAATGATGTGATTGACATGACCCATTTCATTAGCTTAGCACCCGATCGTTTAGTATGTTGCTATTGCTTTCTTCATGACTTATACATGTTCCTACGACTATGAGATTATGCAACTCCCGTTTGCCGGAGGAACACTTTGTGTGCTACCAAACGTCACAACGTAACTGGGTGATTATAAAGGAGCTCTACATGTGTCTCCAAAGGTACATGTTGGGTTGGCATATTTCGAGATTAGGATTTGTCACTCCGATTGTCGGAGAGGTATCTCTGGGCCCTCTCGGTAATGCACATCACTTAAGCCTTGCAAGCATTGCAACTAATGAGTTAGTTGTGAGATGATGTATTATGGAACGAGTAAAGACACTTGCCGGTAACGAGATTGAACTAGGTATTGAGATACCGACGATCGAATCTCGGGCAAGTAACATACCGATGACAAAGGGAACAACGTATGTTGTTATGTGGTCTGACCGATAAAAGATCTTCGTAGAATATGTAGGAGCCAATATGAGCATCCAGGTTCCGCTATTGTTTATTGACCGGAGACGTGTCTCGGTCATGTCTACATTGTTCTCGAACCCGTAGGGTCCGCACGCTTAAAGTTACGATGATAGTTTCATTATGAGTTTATATATTTTGATGTACCGAAGTTTGTTCGTAGTCCCAGATGTGATCACGGACATGACGAGGAGTCTCGAAATGGTCGAGACATAAATATTGATATATTGGAAGCCTATGTTTGGACATCGGAAGTGTTCCGGGTGAAATCGGCATTTTACCGGAGTACGGGGAGGTTACCGGAACCCCCCGGTAATCTAATGGGCCTTATTGGGCCTAGTGGAGGAAGAGGAGAGGAGGCCTAGGGGCTGCCGCGCACCCCTCCCCCCCCCCAAGTCCGAATTGGACAAGGAGGGGGGCGGCGCCCCCCCTTTCCTTTCCCCCTCTCTTCCTTCCCCCCCAAGTCCTAATCCAACTAGGGAAAGGGGGGGAGTCCTACTCCCGGTGGGAGTAGGACTCCTCCGGCGCGCCTCCTTCTAGGCCGGCCGCACCCCCCTTGCTCCTTTATATATGGGGGCAGGGGGCACCTCTAGACACACAAGTTGATCTTCGTGATCGTTCTCTTAGCCGTGTGCGTTGCCCCCCTCCAATATACTCCTCGATAATATTGTAGCGGTGCTTAGGCGAATCCCTGCGACGGTAGAACATCAAGATAGTCACCACGCCATCGTGCTGATGGAACTCATCCCCGACGCTTTGCTGGATCGGAGTCCGGGGATCGTCATCGAGCTGAACGTGTGCTAGAACTCGGAGGTGCCGTAGTTTTTGTGCTTGATCGGTCGGGCCGTGAAGACGTACGACTACATCAACCGCGTTGTCATAACGCTTCTGCTTTCGGTCTACGAGGGTACGTAGATAACACTCTCCCCTCTCGTTGCTATGCATCACCATGATCTTGCGTGTGCATAGGAATTTTTTTGAAATTACTACGTTCTCCAACAGGTGGGCCAGCCACCCCCTGGGGCCATGTGTCATTCACCTCTTGACCCGTCTCTCACACGCACCCTGCTAGTGTATATATAGTGGTTTTCTTTTTCTCTCCATATCAACCATTTTATATTGCGTACGTGTCATTCAAGAGTGAAATGATGGTTGCTTCTTCCGCTAACTTACTGTGTGATTTGACTGCTCCTTAGTGGCCCCTACACGTACTCCCCCTACGTGTATGCAATAGTCACACGTACACATGGACGCAAAAACGCGCGCGACGCCCTAATGCATGCATGTCCGAGCACATGACGGAACACACACGGTCACGCTCAAGTGCTCAACCTACACATGCATGCACACACATACTCAGTCAGGGTGAGCTAGTGACTGTATGAACACCAGAAAATATATATTGAGTGCAATGAGCGTATTATGAAGTCCAATGACCGTATTTTTACAAATATACAGTGACAGATAGTGTATTTATCTCGTTTGAAATTAAGCCATGTTAACTGGAGAGGAGGCAACATGGACTAGCATTACTTTGTTGTGTCCCATCAACTTGCCGAACAAGGAGAAGGTTGCAGGACGGGAGAAGCTTGCGCGCGGTGGCTCGCAGGATAAGGAGAAACTTTTGACTACTGCAAGCTCTCCCTCGCTCAGGCGGTGGACGTGCAATAGTTAATTCGGTGTCAGATTGCCAGAAGCATACTACACTATACTACTAGGAACCGGATGGAGGAGCGTCTGCACTCTTATTATAATTTTAAAATGTGATAAAGCAATCTTCAACACATTTGGTTCTCTTCGAGGGTTATCGCATGTGATAATGGAAGTTGATTGCATGGAACACTCGCCACAATTCTCGCTTAATTCTGGCTCATATCCTGTTACAAATAGTAGCGCTCGGTAATATTTCCTATTTTTTTGTTATTCAGCATGTAAACAGGTCAGCAAACCTTGCGGCGCATCTTCGTGTGAACCGTGCTTGCTGCACTTTGAATGTGGCCGAGAGCTGGCTTGATGAAACACCTCGCTTCCTACTTCTTTTTTGGCTTCCTAGTGACCAGTGTCTTGGCTGATCGTCCTAAGAATGCTTATATATGAATAAAGCTCTATCATTTACCCGCAAAAAAGACTAAGCCATATTAACCGGAAAGGAGGGAGTATGGACTAGCA
The DNA here is from genome assembly GCF_003073215.2 of Triticum urartu. Taxonomy (NCBI): domain Eukaryota; kingdom Viridiplantae; phylum Streptophyta; class Magnoliopsida; order Poales; family Poaceae; genus Triticum; species Triticum urartu. The sequence continues at coordinate 398,226,270 of NC_053027.1, read as the reverse complement.
GTACTTTTTGATGTGTCCCGTCAACTCGTAGAACGAGGAGAAGCTTGCAGGACAAGGTGAAGCTCGCTTACGCCTTTTGACTAATGCAACCTACCCTCGGTGGACATCCATCAGTCCATTCGGTGTCAGGCATACACTGTAGTACCCAACATGCGGAGTACCATCATTGTTCGACTTCATGAAGGGGCGAAGAGCCAAGCGCAGTACTAGTGCGCGTACTTGGTTTTGCACGTTCATACTACTCCACCCTCCGTCACAGTTTACAGGGCGCGCTTCATTATGATGCATTTCTCTCAATGCATTTCCACCACCAGAGAGACTTTAGACGCGTTCGGTTTAATGCTCAATTAATTAGGGCATGGTAACCGCAATCAAGTCCATAATTTTCTCTCCATGTACTGTACTACTACGGAGTACATGCATGTGTGTACCCGGGGTGGAAGCACTTCATGCATGTGTGTACGCATTATTCCCTCTAGTAATAGATGCCGTGCTATAACTTGCTATAACTACCAATGCTATTTTTCAGGCCGATCGCTAGTCACCTTGGTCCCACGGATTTTTTTTCTTTTTTCTGAAGCGCGCTGTATAAACAGTGATGGATGGAGTAGTATGAGCGGATTCAAAGAAGAGCGTATTGATGGTTGCTTCTTCAGAGCAACTTACAGTGGGAAAGGTGGGGCTTATGATTTGACTGCTCATTACTCACTATTAATGTGGCGCAACGACCGGGCTGAGTCTCCCATGCGGTTGTGCACTACCCCCTCGGTTCTTAAATATACTCCGGAGTATTTGTCTTTCTACAGATTTCAACCAGTGACTACTCAAATATTTCTCTTTTTAGAGATTTCAAATGGACTGGCACATACGGATGTATATAGACATATTTTAGAGTGTAGATTCACTCATTTTGCTCCGTATGTAGTCACTTGTTGAAATCTCTAGAAAGACGAATGGAATATTTAGGAACGGAGGCAGTACACATACGAAGCAAAATGAGTGAATCTACACTCTAAAATATGCCCGTTTGAAATTTGTAAAAAGACAAATATTTAGGAACGAAGGAGTATAATTTTGTACATGGCACATGGACCCGGATGATGAAGAGGCTTCTGGCAATGCTATAAAGCTTCCATCATTTGTTTACATAATTGACGTACTATACATATAATTTTCCAGCGACATGAAATTGTACAATGGTGTGAGCTTTCAGCTTTTGTTTCGCGTGTCTTGCCATCGATGCTCTTTCGGAAACAATAAAAAACTAACTTCCTTGCTAATGCATGTCAATTATTAGCAGATCAGAGCTAATAATTACATCACAACTGAAGACAAAGTTGTGAGAAGGTGTTAAATTAAAATTGATCCATGCTTTCATTCGCAGCAACGTCCCCCCAGCTCTGTCTAAATCAACAAGGCATGTTGGGAATAAAAATAGCTGTCTGGAGCATGCAACATTCCGATCATTTTGTGCAGTTCCATTAAAATAGAGCTGAGCGTCCCTGTTCCAAAGATATCAAGTGTGATTACGATAATAGAGGACCGCTGATGAAACAATAAACACACAAATAGAAGCCGGTCACCTTTGCGGTCTCTCTTAAGACTAACTAGTTGGAGAAGATTAGGCTCGGAGTTGGATGAGGAGGATAGAGCAAAACCAATCTCCCTTTTTGCAGTCGCACTGAAATGTAGAGACGTTGCCCGTGAGACATTTTAGTACAACTGCACAAAACACTCTTAAGAAAAAAGTGATTTGTGCAGTTCACCAAAAGGTCGCAATAGCAACGAGGTGAAATGGATAGCCCTGTTTGCAAAAAAGAGGTAGAAAGGAAACAATTACTGGTCAATAACAGTTGATGACACATGCGACGACAAAAAAGAAGCATATTCCTTGTCCTAAGGGAAGATAACAACACGGTTGTGTTTGTCTAAAACGGTGTGAGGTGAGGACGAGAATGCAATATGGAAAGTACGCCGGACGAGCTACGTTTTGGGCAAAGAACTATGGAAGATCCACATGAAGCAACGTGGGAAAACGGGCAGTGGAGCAAGGCCGGAGGGGATACCTGGAGGTTGTCGGGATGTAACTAGGTGAGCAGCGGCGGGCGGAATCTGTGAGCAGGTGGCGTAGGCCCTTCCGCGCCGGAGCTTGGTCAGAGAGAACGACGTATAGCGCAGATCGGGACGTGCTGCCTCGGCACCGTCGAACGGAGAAACGATGCACTTCCTCCCTTTCCCCGATGGACGGGATGCGGCCGGATCAGTGACCAAGGGTGAGAGAGAGAGGCCACCGCACTCCCTTTCCCCCAGCGGACGGGATGCGGCCGGATCAGTGACCAGCGGTGAGAGAGAGAGAGAGGCCACCGCAGTCCCTTTCCCCAGGCGGACGGGATGCGGCCGGATCAGTGACCAACAGTGAGAGAGAGAGGCCACCGGAGCCTTGTGTGAGATACTTTGAAGAGCGGACTACCTTTTCCTCCATAAAAATCGTTTTATATTCTGTATACGTGCCATTGAGCGCTATAACTTTATTTAAAAATAACGCGGCAACGCGTCAAGTCAAACTTTATTTCGTGCACGCATGGTACACGACCTCGATAGGTAAACAACCGCTACAGGCGTTCAAATTAGCACGTGGGCTACCATTTCGTAAAGAAATGAGCTCCACCATGTACCCGCGCGGGTGTGGCTGGGCACGAAGCGTGAGTACGTGCATGGTGCACCTATTCTCTTCTTGTATACGTACACCACCTACGTGGGGTTGTGTGAGAGAGATACAAACCTAGAGAGATATAGTGTGTGGGTTCTTGAGATTTTTTTTGGGGGGGTGGTCAATCAAATTTTTTTTAACATATGCAATGTCTGTGAAATAGAGTCATGGATATAACATATATATATGGGCGATTCACGAGAAAAGAGTGGAGGTATCATTGGCTTGAGGTGTCTATAGAATCGAAGTGAGGGATGATGTGTGTGTGTGTGCGCGCGCGATCGATAAAGAGTGCCATCGAATTTGTGTGTGCCCACGTCAAAGATATAGAGTGGCTAGCCTACTGGAATGTGAAATGGGACATGTGCAGTTTGTCTCTGTGGCATGGATACCTACCTGCAGCGCTCGACTATCGGTGTGTGGTGGGGGAAGAGGGAGGCCCAATTAACTATAGAGGTGCAATGGCTGGTATATGTGTGGAGGAGGAGAGAGGCCTACCTCATGTATTAAGGAGATCGATCTGCCTCATGTATTAAGGAGATCGATCGGCATCCATGCATATGTGCAGGAGATGAATAAGGTTGGGAGAGAGACAGAGCTAGAGTATTGGAGGGGGTGGTAGTGGAGTTGCTTCTAACAAATGGTGGGATAGGCTTACTAGACAAACGGAGGGCACACCCACAATATCAATAAGAGAGGAGATGGCTGCTTGTTGTCTGTGCACGTGCGTGTGAGAGATGGGTCAGGAGGCATGCACGAATGATGAGGGGGGACGATGTGGCTGTGGTAAGCAGATGTAACTACATAGGAAGATCAATCGCCCTTTGTAAGAGAAAGGAGAGACATAACTTGTGAGGTACGTCGATCGATGGGGGGGGGTAGTTAAAGTCGATCTAGGTATATGTTGGGAGATCGATCGGTATACATGCATGTGTTGTTAGAAGCAAATGAGGCACGAGGAGAAGGATAGAGAGAGAGGGATGCATGTAGGAGGTGGTATGAGAGGCATACTATATCGAGGGGGAGGAGTGTGCGAGTACGAGAACAATGAAAAGAGTGGTGGGAGTGAGGCATGGACGGTGACAAGAGAAGAGTGGAAGCTTGTGTTTGTGCTAGGCACACCTGGCTAGAGAGGCATATCGATCGATGTGTGCCGTAAAGAAGGAGCTGGGGGGCCTATACACACCATGGGTGAACGACCTAAAGTGAAAACACGAATTTGCACGATGGAGCTAGAGAATGCTGAGGGAGGGTGAGAGGGATGCGGGCGTGTGCATGCACAAGAGAAAGTTAGCGCTAGCTACAAAGATAAAAGGGTTGTGTGGGTGTAAAAGACGAATAGAGATCATATATACTTCATTATAAAAAGTGAATTCGGATATTTTAAGAATTTATCATAGTGTTTCAAACCGACGGATGTGTGAATATATATAACGGTGATACACATGGTGTGGTTATGAACATGGTATACTACATTTAATATATTTTATCTCTACTCTTATAAAAAAACGGAGTTGTTGATGATGGTGTGCCTGCCATCCTGCATTATAGGCCGTCTGATTTATATCTGGCGGATAGCAAGGAAACTATGATGGTTGAAGTTGGCAACAATCATGATTGTAGATTCTTATTGAAATAGAGAAACGAATTCAAATTTAGTTCGAATTGCAGCAGTAGTATAGACATTTGGAATGCACTAAAATGTTGGTATGAGTAGATTACATGCATTATACAGCAAGCGAAAAAATTTAATTGGACATAACATGAATTCATACTCCCTCCTTCCATCTACATAGGGCGTAATGAGATTTTTAAGACCGCCTTTGACTATTGACAAGATTAATAGTACATGACATGCACAATGTGAAAATTATATCATTGAAAGAACTTTTCACAGACGAATTTAACGGTGTGCTTTGTGTAAGTTGCATGTCATATATCATTGCTCTAATATTTGACCAAAAGTTAGCATCGAAAAACGCATTAGGCCCTATATAGATGGAAGGAGGGAGTAGCTTTGAATAGCATTTGTATAGTAAAATGGGGCAAGACTCTCTCTTTGTGTGGTGTGAATAGTTTTGTTTTTTTGTTTTCTTTTTGGTTAAGGGAAGTGCGAATTGATTTGGTACGTACAAGTACAATATTACGACACGTTAGGCTTGTCCCTAAAATTCAACCCGCGTCTTGTTATATCCCGAAAATTCAGATATCGTGCTCCCAAAACTGGCGCCTTCACAACCCGCGCCTTGCTATCCCGAAATTACAACACGCGCGGAAACTCCCTCCAGCTGCCAAATCCCGACACGCGAAATCCCCCTTCTAACCCTGAGCCGAAAGCGCCGCTAGTTCAAATCGATGGAGGGTACTTTTGTAACACACCCTACATTTTGGACAAGCGTGTTCCTAAGTCATGCTTCACCCCCTCCCATCACCCCCTTTTCGCCATTCGAAATCCCAGGCCGCCATAACCTCTCCGCTCCAGCCGCGAAACCCCACCCTCCTCCGTCTGCCACGTCACCGCTGCCTAGCCGGAGCCTCTTCCCCGACGACGTCGTCCACCGCAACAGCTCGACGTCCCTCGTCCACCTCCCCGGATGAGGATCCGTCGTCCATCTCGTCGTCCGCCGGTTCAGCCGCCCCGTCCTCCACCTCCAAGGAGCTGCTCCGATGATCTCCTCGTCTATCGCGGCTGCTCCATCCCCACAGCGCCGCCATAACCTGCTCCACCGGAACCGCAACATCCTCACCGACTCCTCGGACGAAGCCGAGGCCTACTTGGCGCCACCAAAGAGGTTGTACACTCATCGCATCGCACCTTCTCCTTAACTCGACCTCCCGGCGCCGACGGTGCTCCATCCCGCACCCTCATGGAGCGGCTACCTTGAAGCCGGAGCCACGGGCGACATCTCCACGGCGGCTCTCCCTCAGTGCGAGGCCCCTTCGGCGGCGGTGTCCATACCAGCCGGATCTGCTGCTGCTGCTCCGGCTCTCGCTCGATCGCTCGCTCGCCCAGCCGCTGCTGCTGCTCTCCCCCTCGCTCGTGCTGCTCCTCTACTCCGATTAAGCCACACTTCAGTTGACTAAATTGACTTTTGGGTCAGTCGATTTTCAGGGGTTGGGGGGGGGCGCCGGAGTTAAGGAAGAACCACCCGCAGCGGGGACGGGGGCTCGCCGGAGAGGTACCCCACTATCTATCTTAGGGTTCACGGTGGGGGGCGGGGGTCCTAGAGGGCTGGCCGGGGCAGCAGTGGCGAGTTGTTTCGGGGCGGCGAGGCGGCACTGGGGCCGGCGGTTCGGCCGGTGGTGGCTGGCGGCTCAGGGGGGTGCAGGATGAAGATGAACTGCAGGCCCTCCCTAAACTACATGTCAAGTGCCTCTCTTCTACCATTGCGTTCAGTTTCGACAGTAGCATTCAGATTCCATAGTAAATTTCAGTTTCGACAGTTAAGTTCAGAGTCAACAGTTTTTACCTCATCTGTTGTAGTCAGGTGGTTTTTGGTGATGTTAATTTTACATCCATTTTACATCATCTATTGGAGATGCTATTAGAATCCCACTTGAGATTGATGATGTCTGTCTTGTGCTGCGTCAGCCTTGACGTCTTACGGCTCACTGGAGCTGCTCCAACGACAGAACGATCCATCACAATAGAGCAGTGCCCTGGACGCCGTCTACAGATTCCTCAGATCTTCCTCCACACCTCCGACAGCCACCTCTGCCTCAACTGCTTCAGCGACCAACCCAATGATGCTGAGGTCGACACGGCTACGGCAAAGAGGTTGTACACTTGTTGCATCACTTATTACTATACATTCACGTCGATCCATTAGGGCTATTTTGGTTCAATGGAAAAACATCGATCCACTGGTTGTTACCATCACTCTAAATTTCTGCATGCTCTCCTTACATAATCTCACCATATTTTTTTCGTATGCATGTCAGATATTGTACACAGTCATGCTGAACATGTAGAGAAAAAAGAGAAGAGTTTTGCGCGGCAATACAATGTCATGCAGACATCGCTCCATGGTGGGTTCAATGGAAAACCCTCCCCACCCCTCTCCAGATTGTAATCCAGAGGAAGATATCTGTTCTGAGGCAGATTCAGACGCCGCTGACCACTCCTATTTACCCCCAAGGTGTTTGCTCTACCTTGGCATGGTGATGTTAGTCATATCATGCATATGTTGCCTTGCAGTGCCTACTTTTGACATCATATATGTCATCTGCGTAGTTTAGACATGTTCTGTAATGCCACCTGTTTAGTTTCTATATCATATATGGGAATTATGCAGTCTCATGTCTTTTAGCCAGCCATAATATATATGTGAAATGTGCAATGCCATCCTGTTTAACCAGGCATCATATATTTGAATGATATCTTGCCCATCCTTTTCTTCATTACATTTCCATTTGTCGACAATGTTTGTACATTAAACTACTCTTCCTATGGATCAGCCATTTGGGTGGGAGAAGGAAAAATCTGGAGTGAAAACAAGGCCTTCAGAGCAGACAGTGCTACCTGTCGAAGCAGATCTCTTGTTGGGTCCCGATAGCTCCTCAGAGATGGATTCAGAGACAGATGACGAGTCCTATTCCCCCACTGAGGTGTATGCTCTAACTTGGCACGGTTATACTGCTCATATCATGCATACGGTGTCTTGCATTGCATAGTTTAGACATCATATACACAATATTCAACACCATGTTCTTAGTTCAGACATCATATCGAATGCCCTCTGTTTAGCATATAAATCATATATGTGAATTAAATGATGCGATCCTGATTACTTAGATAACATGTAGGTGAATTATGTCAGGCGATCCTGTTTAGTTATTCATCATATCTTTGAATTATGTTATGCTATGCTATCCAGTTTAGATAGACATCATATATGTGAAATTATGTCATGCTATCCATTTTAGTTAAACAATATACATGTCAACTATTTCATGCCCTCTTTTTTCCACACTATCTATTGCATCTGTCTCTCATACAATGTCTCTACATTCAACTATGTTTCCTGTTTATCAGCCATTTGAATTGGAGCGGGTGATGCCAGTATCTAGCGTACTAAAAACACGGTCTTCAAATAAAACAGTGCTACCTCTTGGTGGAGATAGCACCCCGGTTTTACATGCACAAGAACCAGCCCTACCACACATAACCCAAACTCTCGGAGATTGTACCCCTACTACGATGGATAGAGAACCAGCTTCACCCAATCTAACCCCAACCCCAGCCGATAGTAACCCAGTTCCTGTTGAGACAGCACCATCTCCACCACAGAGCTCCCAAACAAGAGCAGTTAGTAAGGCAGCTCCAGTGCCCAAAGGGCCAGTACTATCACGGCGAACCCCAACTCCACCAGTTAGTATGCCTATTCCTGTGGAGGAAGCACAACCAGCTAGTCGTAGTTTAGCATCTATCGCATTTGATGTTGTTAAATCGTATGTGCGTATCTTCCCATCTTAGAAATATTATACTGAAGATGAAGGAAAATGCCAGTTGCGGGTGTTTGTCCAGGAGTTATGTGTAAGTAATGTTATTCATGGCAATTACTCTGCTTTGTCCCATACATCCTACCTCCATGATGGTTATAATACAGAAAATTTTCCCATTTTTCTCTATAGAGAAGGACCGATTTGGAAACTCAGGATGAGGTAACCTGTGCTAATACCTCTGCTATCTTCAAGAATGCTTGGTGGCAGTATCGGAATTACCTAAAGAAAATGTACTTCACTGGCAAAGAAACTTATCAAATTCCCTTACGTTCTCCTGAGACACATTTACTGGACGATGACTGGGAACGCCTTGTTCTTTACTGGTCCCGAACCAATAATGTGGTAAGGTCTATGAGCTCATTTTCTATTTTTAAGTATTATATTCTTGCGTCTTACTGCACTCTGTTCATGTAGAACAAGTGCCTAAACCTGAAGAACAACTGTTCTAATTTAAGATTCCATTGCTACCATAGGACATAGATATATGTTTGTTTGATGCTTTTATTATGTACTAGTACTTGGCAATAGAAGACTTGGTAGTTTAATCCTGTCCACCTTACTAATGAACTGGTTCACCGAAATGAGTTTCATATACTAGTACATGCTAAACTTGTTATGTGTCTGCTTGTTTCTTCTTTTAGAATGCTGACAGGATATTGGGGAAGAGTGCCTTATTAAGCAATGGTAAAGGAAGTAATGCAGATAAGGTTCAGGATAGTGACATATCCTGTCTTGGTTTAGTGTTGGAGTTACTGGCCACTACCGCTTGCACAAGCTATTCAAACTCACTGTCTGAATCAGTTCGGTTTGTTGAGTCTCAACTACAAGCTGAAAGACATCGATCAGCTGTGCTGCGACACGAAGCGGAAGGACTGCGGAAGTCCCTGGAGCATTCAGATGCATACTTTCTGGTGCAACAGCAAGCATTGGAGGATTTTAGCGCCAAACAGGACAAAGCTAATCATCTTGCTAAGCTTATTTCCAGCATGGTGGATACCCAGGATAACGTTTCTTGAGCTCTTTTGAAGTTGTTTCAGTTATGCTCTTGTTTTGCTGCCGCGTTTATTTGCACTGGTGACCAATTTTGACGGCCAGTGTATATGATATGCTGCTTTGTTCCCTATATTTGCACTGGTGGCGAAATTTGATGCCCAGTGGATGTAATATGTGTAATAGCAGTGATAGCCTAGCGTTAGTTGCTTGCTTATTTATTTCCTTGTTGTCTTGTTTATTTGTTTGCTTCTAGTCATTGCAGTTATTTTTCCGCGGTTAACTAGTGGCTGCAATAACCTAATTTTTAAAACTAGGCCACAATAACCATGGGCTAATATTTACTGTAGTGACACTGGGCCTCCTACGGGCCGTAGAAACAGTGGGCCTTCTACGGGCTGTAGAAACAGTAGGCCTTCTACGGGCCGTAGAAACAATGGGCCTTCTACAGGCCGTATCATCAATGGGCCTTATACGGGCCGTATGATTGATTGGCCAAACATGGGCCAATAACAGGCCGCATTATGGCCGTAAACGGTCTAGAGTTGGAATCGTCCGTTCATGGGCCGACCGTAACGGGCCATCGTTAATAGGCCGTATTTTATGACGCTATGAAAATGGCCCAACGTATTAACGGACCACAAACGGGCAGACTGTAACCAAGGGCTGAATTTGGCCCACAAGAAGAAAATGACAGTAACGGGCCATAAGTAAACGAATGTTGGAAATGAGCCCAAGAATAAATGGGCTCTGAGAAGGCCGAAAGATAACATTGGCTGGAAACGGCCCAACGGAATAACAGGCCGTTAATGGGTATAAAGTGATACACTGTTCATTACGGGCCAGTTTCACCACGGGCCGTTAATGGGTGTAAAGTGATACACTGTTCATTATGGGCCAGTTTCACCACGGGCCATTAATAGGCCAATAGTTACATAGGGCCTCCTATGGGCCGAAAGACGTCATGGGCCATACATGGGCCAGAAGTGAAAACAGGCTGGAATCATATTGAATGGCCCAGATGACGCTACTGGGCCTAATTCGGATAAGGCGTAACGAGCCTTGGGTTAGCGGGCTGTAAATGGGCTATATGCGAACAGGCCGTTAATAGGCTTTCCATGGGCCGGCCCGCCAGCTTTTGACCAAGTCAAATGGGCCGGCCTTTTCACAGGAATGGGCCTCTGTTGGGCCGTGCCATGTGTCAACGTATCATAGGCACCTATCTGACCCACTGACGAGCTGACACGTGTTTCGTCCGGCCAATAAGAATTTTACACGTGGAAATTTCCCATTGGTCAGGGCTGTTAACGGGTTATCGGATCCAAAACCCGACCCGATAGCTTAACGGTGTTCCGTTACGGTGGATGCCACGTGTCGGTCACCCTTGACGAAAGCACTTCTATGATGCACGATTTATCGTCATGGAAGTGGACACTTCCGTGATGATAATTTTGGTAATGTCATGGAACACTTCTATGACAGCACAGGTATGACTATCTTGATTCTGTCATAAATTTGTCATGGATGTACATGCATGACAAAAAAAGCGACCTACTGTGACTAACACGTATCATCACGGAAGTGTATTTTTTTGTAGTGTGTTACTGATCTCTGTAGATGGCGGAAGATGATGATATTCGCAAGTACACTCAACTTAACATCATAGCTAAGGATGGCATTTTCTCATGCTTATCCCGAAACCAGTTCAGGAACATCAAGCATCTCTGTCATGTGAAGTTTATCTGGGACCATCTCTCTGATGTCTATGAAGGTCATCGAACTTGTCATGAACCATGGTTTGGGGAATTCAAGGAATCGCTCAAAACGATGACTTTTGAACCTGAATCATCATCCTCTGCACCATGCCTTACGGCAAAAGGTGCCAAGGTAACTGAATGCTAGCTATCTGAATCCAGTGATGATGAATCTGGTGATGAATTTGGGCCTAGCTATACCAAACTCGCTCCCCTGGCCACTAAACAACAAAGAGCTTTGGAAAAGGTTCAAAATATGCTTAATGAGAGCGATGATATGCTGGGTGAAGAAATGGATCGCACTCAAACCTTGACTAATAATCTTTAGAGACTTCAGTCCAAGTTCGATAACCTTCAAAGTCATCGTAACACTCTCTTATCTGATCATGAGAAGCTTTCTTATTAATTTCTTCAAAGAAAGTAAGATCTTGAGAAGCTAAGAGAGAGTTATGAAGATCTTCAAAAGGAACCTGACTCATTGCTTGCTCGGAAGATCAGTGCTGCTCAGGAAGAATTTATTCCTCCATGTTTGAAGTGTATTGAACGTGAATCTGCTAATTCTTCACCTGAAAGTTCAAATGCTTCTATTGCTGCAAATTCTTCACCTGTCTCTGCTATCACTAATTCCTCATCTGAGGATGCTGCTAGTATCACTGACAATGCAGGGCTGAAGGAATTGTATATGACAAGCACGTACAAAAGCCTTAAAGGGCATCAGGCTCTTTGTGATGTGCTTAAAAAGCAAATCCTCAACAGGAACCCTAGGAAAGAGGGTATTGCCTTTGAGAGGAAACTCAATGCTGATGGAACATACTGAAAGCCTGAGCAGTATCCCAAAACCTCATGGTTTACTGCAAAGGGACCTCCTGTAGATCCATCTACTTTATCTGGCTTTACATGTGAATCTTCTCATTCTTCTGATGAGTCATTTGACTCCAACTATAAGCTGTTCAAAAATCAGAATGGTGAAGTATTTGCTAGATATGTTGGCACTAACTATAGAAACGGTCCTCCTATGAAGAAAATCTAGGTTCCCAAAAGGTGCCTTGGAAGTCTTCAGGTGAATGTCATCATGACACCACCTGTGGAGAATAGGAACCCCGGATCAAATTCTTCATATGGACCAAATTCTTCATATGGATCCAAGTCCTCATATGGACCAAATTCCTCACATGAATCAAATTCCTTGGAAGGATCAAAGTCCTCATGTGAACATCATCGTGCTAACACTTCTGTTTCGCATGGAAGAACTAAGGGCTATAAAAATGTGCATTATTCTTCAAACCATTAGGTTCATAAGTCCTCGAAGAATTTCTCTGCTTATTCATATGCTTACCCTAACTCCTCTTATGTGAAACGAAATGGATTGGCTTCTATGCCACCTTTCTCTTATGGAGCTCACAGAATGATGAACTCTTTGCCACCCCTTCAGATGTGGGTGGTGAAGAAAAAGAACTAATCTGTTATGCAGGGTCAGGTCTCCAGACGAACTTAAACGTCTGAAGAATTTGCTGGAGACCTGAATATGCTTGAAAGGACGCAAGCTAATCATGAAGAAATGAATTTCCATTTCTCACATCCTCATACTGCTATATCTGTTCTATTTCTAAATGAAATTGATCTGATGAATTTGATGTCATATTCTTCACTGATGAAGTATATGAGTTTGTAAGTTGCACTAGTTCATCTGCAGGATGATCAACCCAAAGCCACTGAGTGGGTCCTCGATAGTGGATGTACAAATCACATGACTGGTGAAAAGAACCTATTGATGGACACTCCTTTATATCCATCTCATCTGAAGCATATCACCTACGCTGACAAAGGAAAAAGCAAGGTATTGGGTCTAGGTAAGGTTGCGATCTCGAAGGATCGACACATGGACAAAGTCATGCTTGTCGAGTCCTTAGGATTCAACCTCATGTCAGTCAATGCTTTGTGATCTTGATATGGTTGTTATCTTTGGCAAGTATCGTTGTGTTGTGATCATGGAAGCTGACCATTCCAAAGTCTTTGAAGGCTTTACGAGAGGAGATCTGTATATTGTTGATTGCTCTACAGGACCACAGCCTGCTATATGTCTACTTGCAAAAGCTTCAGAAGGTTGGTTATGGCATCGACGACTTGGTCATGCCTGCATGAGGAACTTGCAAACACTCGCGAAGAAGAAGCATGACATTGGCATTGAGAATGTCAAATTCCTCAAGGATCACTTGTGCGGAGCCTGTGAAGCTAGAAATATGACCAAGGCCAAGCATCCCGTGAAGACTATCATGACTACCACTCATACATTTGAATTGCTTCACATGGATCTCTTTGGTCCTAACCATTATTCTGTATTTACCAATGAAGCATCTCTATATGGCTTTGTTATTATTGATGATTACTCTCGTTACACATGGGTGCATATCATCACTTACAAATGTGAAGTGCAGGAAGTCTTCAAATGATTTTCCTCGAGGGCTTGAACCAACTTTGGTGTGAAGATCAAGCACATCAGAAGTGACAATAGAACTAAGTTCAAGAATACTGGTCTTGATGACTATCTTGATGAACTTGGTATTACTCATGAGTTATCTGCTCCTTATACTGCTTAGCAGAATGGCGTCATGGAGCGCAAGAACATGAATCTTGTTGAGATGGCTTGCACTATGCTTGATGAATACAAGACGCCTCATCATTTCTGGATTGAGGCGATTGACACTGTGTGCCACATCATCAACAGGGTATATCTTCACAAATTCTTAAAAAAGACTGCATATGAAATCCTCACTGACAAGAAACCCAATGTGAGTAATTTCAAAGTCTTCGGTGCTAAATGCTGGATTAGAGATCCTCATCACAATTCTAAATTTGCACCGAAAGCACATGAAGGTTTTATGCTTGGTTACGGAAAGGACTCACACACCTACAGAGTCTTCAACAATGTTCACCACAAGGTTGTTGAAACTGTAGATGTGCAGTTCGATGAAACTAATGGCTCGCAAAGAGAGCACCTACCTCCTGTGCTAGATGAACAGTCACCTGAGGAACCATCAAGTTCAAGGCTACTAAGGATGTCATTCCTACCGAAGAATCTGCTGAAGAAGTCATTCCAGACCGTGAAGAACATCATGCTGGTGCACCTGAGGAAAATAGCTCTGAAGAAAATGCTGATCCAATTCCTCGTCGTCAACCCGCTCATCCTCATGTCGCAAATGAAGTGCATATTGAGAAAATAATCAGCGACATCAACGCACCAGGTCCTCTCACACGCTCAAAAGCTTCACATTTGTCTAACTTTTGTAGGAACTTTGCTTTCATCTCTATCACAGAGCCCACTAAGGTAGATGAAGCATTTTTGGAACCTGAGTGGATTCAAGCTACGCAAGAGGAATTACATCAGTTCGAGCTCAATAATGTCTGGGAACTTGTCAAGCGACCAGACCCTCGCAAGCACAATATCATCGTCACAAAGTGGATCTACCTCAACAAGCAAGATGAAAATGGCCTTGTGGTGAGGAATAAGGCACGACTTGTAACTCAAGGCTACACATGTTGAAGGAATTGATTTCGATGAAACTTTTGCACCTGTTGCAAGACTTGAGGCTATTCGCATATTACTTGCTTATGCTAACTATCATGACATCATCTTATATTAAATGGATGTGAAAAGTGCATTCCTCAATGGTAAGCTTGAGGAAGAAGTATATGTTGCTCAACCCCCAGGTTTTGAAGATCCAAAGCATCCTGACAAAGTCTTCAGACTCAATAAGGCCCTCTATGGCCTCAAGCAGGCCCCTCAGGCGTGGTATGATACATTGAAGGAATTCCTCATGAAGAAAGGCTTCAAAACCGATTCACTTGACCCAACTCTTTTCACCAAAACCTATGATGGTGAATTATTCGTGTGCCAAATATATGTTGATGATATTATCTATGGCTGTACTGACCAACGTTACACTGACGAATTTTGTTATATGATGAGAGAGGAATATGAAATGTCTATGATGGGAGAATTGAAATTCTTCTTAGGTCTTCAAATTTGTCAACAGTGCAATGGCATCATCATATCTCAGGAGAAATACCTCAAGGATGTATTGAGGAAATTCAGCATGCAAGATTGCAAAGGCGTCAAAATCCCTATGCCCACAAATGGACATCTTTGCACTGATGAAAATGGTATTGACTTCAATCAAAAGGTATACCGCTCCATGATTGGTTCTTTATTCTATTTATGTGCATCTAGGCCAGATATTCTGCTTAGTGTTTGCATGTGTGCCCACTTTCAAGCTACACCGAAGGAATCACACCATAAGGCCGTGAAGCATATTCTTCGATATCTAGCTCACACTCCAACACTTGGATTATGGTATCCCGAGGGCTTGGCTTTTGATCTCATTGGATATTCAAACTCTGACTATGCTGGTGATCCCGTGGACCACAAGTCAACATCTCGCACATGCCATTTCCTCGGACGATCCTTGGTCTGTTGGTCCTTGAAGAAGCAGAACTGTGTATCACTTTCTACTGCTGAAGATGAGTATATTGCTGCTGGTTCGTGCTATGCTCAATTGCTATGGATGAAGCAAACCCTCAAGGACTACGGTATCAACATGAAGAATGTGCCTCTCTACTGTGACAATGAGAGTACCACCAAGATTGCTCATAACCCAATTCAGCACTCGAAGACAAAACACATTCAGATTCGTCATCATTTTCTTCGTGATCATGTGTTGAAGGGCAACATCTCTATCGAGCACGTGAAGACTGAAGAACAGCTAGCTGATATCTTCACAAAGCCCTTGGATGAGAAGAGATTTAGAAAGTTGCGGTGTGAGCTAAATATCTTAGAATCTTCGAATGTCCTTTGAAAAGGACACACATCCTAACACTTATGCTAAATTGATGACTTAGATGTGCAACACACGAAGTAACTATTTTTATTCAATCAATGAAGACTAAACCTCTAAGTGTGAAGAAACTAATGAAGAATTTGATTCTTAGAGCCCTACGACAATTGTATGCGGTGTCTGAAATCATCATTCTTATATGGTGGGTCACGCCACCAACAAAAGTTGAAAATCTTCAATTTGAGTTTTTCTTCATTCTTGAAATTCCTCAGTTGTTCAAATTCTTCAACTTTGCATTATCTTCACTGTTTCCGTCACTACTAGGAAAAGAGCTATAGATGAAATTGACACTAATGACGCACCAGAGAAGTGGTGCGGCACTACTATATACTAATGGCGCACCATGTGGTGATGCGCCATTAGTGTGGAAGACACTAATGGCACACCATGTGGTGATGCGCCATTAGTGTGGAAGACACTAATGGCGCACCAGGCACAAGGTGCGCCACTAGTAATAATTTTTTTTTCATTTTTCCAAACATACTAATGGCGCATCCAGGCAAAGTGCGCCATTAGTAGTTCTAACTAGTAATGGCGCACCAGCCATAGAGTGCGCCACTACTGTATTTTTTTATTCTTTTTTTTGCAAAAATACTAATGGCGCAGCATTGCAAAGTGCGCCATTACTAGTTTAAACTAGTAATGGCGCACTATGCCATGGTGCGCCATTAGTATATATATATATATTTACTTTTTTTGCAAAACTACTAATGGCGCACGGCCAGGAGGTGCACCATTAGTATGTTGGGTTACTAATGGTGCATGGTTGTGTGGTGCGCCCTTAGTAACCTGGGACCAGCTAGATATTTTGGACAGCCACACCTACACACTCACTTTCCCCACTTCATTCCCTCCACCTCCTTCTCCAAGCTTGTCGGCTGCCTCCTCCTCCTCACCTCATTTGCACCATAGATTCATCAAAATTAAGTGGTGAAATTACCTTTTTTGATAGATAAGTAAGGGGAAAGCTATCTTCATGTTGTAGATCTACTTTTTTTCTCCCTAGCTCTCTCCAACAACGTGCACATGTACTTTTTGTGGCCTAGCTAGATCTATGTATGTTTTTGGTGTTGCATATGTTTGTGGTGTTGCATATATGTTTGTGTTTGCAGGTACCGGTATTTGAAATGCGATAGTTGCCAATATTTTGCCGGAATGTTCATTCATTTCCGTTTCAGCGAGAATTTTGGCACTATGCATTCTTTTTGGTCCTATTTTTAGGGAAAGTCATGCCAAATTTTTTCTTGGTTCTAAAATATCGTTTTGCTCTACCCCGCAGGCGACCATGGTCCGCACGATGACCGAAGGCATCGTGAATAGGTTTTTGAGCTCTGCGAAGGCCGAGATGATTCAAAAGAACGAGACGGAGATAAGATGTCCGTGTCGAAGATGCAAGCTGAAGAGCCTTATTGCGGACCCAGATTCCGGGCAGGTGCGGGACCACCTGCTCTTGCGTGGTTTCATGGACGGCTATCGATGGCAAGGTGATGAAGATGACTATGAAGTCGTCCATGGGGGCCGGGCAAGAAATGAGGAAGGGCAGCAAGACAACCACCGCGGCTCGGGCGGGCGAGAAGACGAAGAATCTCCAGGACATGATCACGATGGTGATGCTGTACACAGTCATCATGTAGAAGATGCCGGACATGATGATGAGGAAGATGCTGGAGCAGACGAAGGGCATGATCATGAAGGTGAAGATGCCGGCGGAGCAGACGATGATGGACCATCGATGGGCTGGGTGCAGGACCCTCATATTCAAGAGCTGCTTCTCAAGCAGACGGATAACGCAAGAGCTGCCGCCCGAGAGAAAGCCAAGCTGGATCAACTGGAGATAGACGCGGTTACTCCATTGTATGAAGGATGCAGACCCGAGGATACCCGCCTGAAAGTAATGCTCATGGCTTTGGAGATGAAGGTAAAACACAAAATGACCGACACATGCTTTGACGAGAACATGTCATTCTGGCACGAACGTCTTCCCAAGGGGAACAAGTGCCCGACCAGTTTCGAGGAGGTGAAGAAAGTCGTGTGTCCTCTGGATTTACCGCACGTGAAATACCATGTGTGCATGAACAATTGCATCATTTTATCGGGACGAGCACGCGGAGTCTACCATATGTCCGGTGTGCGGCGTCACTCGATACAAGAAGAGGAAGAAAGCTCCTCGAAAAGTGGTGTGGTACTTTCCGATCACTCCTCGTCTGCAGCGGTATTTCACGGACCCTAAGGTAGCAAAGCTCCTGCGTTGGCACGCGGATAGGGAGGAGAAGAAGCGAGAAGATGACGCAAATGATCCGGAGATAAATAAAAAAGACAAGATGCTGAGTCACCCTAAGGATGGGAGCCAGTGGCAAGCGTTGAACTTCGAACACCCAGAATTTGGGAAGGATCCAAGGAACATCGTGCTGGGCGCGAGCACCGATGGAGTCAATCCGTTTGGCAGCCAGAGAAGCACACATAGCACCTGGCCTGTGTTTGTGTGGATGTACAACCTTCCCCCCTGGTTGTGCATGAAGAGGAAGTACATTCACATGAGTATGCTAATTGAAGGGCCGAAACAACCAGGGAACGACATCAATCTGTATCTGGGGCTGCTGAAAGAGGAGCTAGACACGCTGTGGAAAACGCCAGCCAATACGTGGGACGCCGCAGAGAAAGAATATTTCCCTATGAGAGCCGCACTGCTCACGACGGTGCACGACTATCTCGGTTACGGATATCTCGCGGTCAGGTCACATTTTCTGGATGCGTCAGGTGCATGGATGACACAACGTATCGCCAGCTAGATAGAGATCCCGGGTCTTCGAAAACCGTGTTCATGGGACATCGAAGGTGGCTTCGCGACGATGACCCGGGAGAACGCAAGGATCTGTTCGATGGTGAAACCGAACCCCGAAGACGCCCGCGTACGAGGAGCGGCGAGGAAATAGACGAGCTGTTGAAAAATTGGAAAGATGCCCACTGCCGGGAAAGAAGCAAAAGGCGCCAGAGCCGGGAAAGAAGCGAAAGGCGCCAGAGCCGCTGCTGAAGGTATGGAAAACGAGGTCTGTTTTCTGGGACTTGCCGTACTGGAAGATCCACCGTGTGCCTCACAAGCCTTGATGTCATGCATATCACGAAGAACATGTGCGAGAGTCTGCTTGGTACCCTGCTCAACATGCCAGAGAGGACCAAAGATGGGCCGAAAGCAAGGGCAGACTTGAAATCAATGGGCATCAGAGAGCTTCACTAATGATGATGATGATGATGATGGCAAGCAGACATAGAAACTCGTCACCAAAGCAAAAAGGCCAAAAACCAGAAATAACCCCTCCATCTCACTCTAAGTCAGGAGAATCGGCAGGTTTCCCGTCCTGAGGTATAGAATTCTTACTACGCGGGAGATAAGCATAACCGAGAACTAGCGAGCAGAAGTTCAGCGGCGATAACTCCCGACTTAGTGCTGATGACGCAACTACTTCAGTTCAATCCTGACATGCGTACGACCTGAAATCTATTTGCCATAACTTTCATCATCTGCTCGGAAGTCGTAATTGCAGAGCTGACTAGAAGGCTACAGAAATCGGTTGGAACTTGCGCCTGAATTACTCCCCTGCCTCTTCGACTTATGTTGCATCGCTGGCCATATCGAGAATATAATCCACTAATACAATTCCTACAAATTATTGCCTCGAAGATGAATGGTGTCATCAAAGGATACGTTCGCAACATGTCACGTCCAGAGGGAAGCATAGCCAGGGGCTTTCTGACCGAAGAGTGCATCTCCTACTGCACGAATTATCTAGGCATCGAGAACCCCGTTGGTCTGCCCGTCAACAGGCACCTCGGCAGGCTCGCTACCGTGAGGGTCGCCGCGAAATGCATGTCGACTTCGAGGGTCGACTCGCCGACTTTGAAAGAGCAAACCTAGTCGCGCTACAACACATAGACGTGGTCGATCCTTGGGTGGTAGAGCACAAAACCTTTATTGAGAAGACGTACAATGACCGAGGCCAACAGAGGAGACGGAGATATAATCAAAGAGCACAACTCATGTTTCACGCGTTGGTTCAAGCAGAAGCTTCTGTCGTACCCTTTACATGAGGATTCTTCCGCGGAAGAACAACTCATATTCGCCTTGTCACAGGGCGCCGAGCACAACCTGATGACCTATGAGTACGATATCAACGGCTACACATTCTACACGAGGCAAGGACATGAAGAGCGATGGTTATCAGAAACTCCGGGGTAACGATGAATCCTACACCGGTAAACGACAAGGACAGTACTACGAAGGATCAAGGAGATTAGACTCTACGCTGGAGAGAGTCCATGTTCCGTCAGATGGGCCAAGACGTCCTAAAAGAAATCGGTATTCACCACCATGGTACCCGAACCAAATCCAAGACCGCCGGCGCAAACGTCACCCAAAAATGAGCCATGGGTATGGCTTCCCAAAGTGGACCAATCTCTTCATACGACCCGCAAACTATGTTTCTGAAGAGCAGAAGGAATTCCCGAAGGACTGAGACAATTAGCAACTCGACAAGTACGCACCCGAAATGACATCACGACTACGATAAGTATACAACACCAAAAAAAGTAGAACCACCTACCTAAAGGAGTCCGTCCACAATAAAACCTATTTGCGAAAAAAAGGGCAATAATATTTAACACTACTAGCTAAATCGATTGTATTTAATCATTGCCTCATTCACGATTATTCATGGCACTTTTTACTCATAATGTTTAAATTCATAACATCATCTCGAAGTCCCCCCATCCATCCTAATCCCACCTCGCCAGATCCGGTCCCCCTCGCCGCCGAGCACCCCCGCACCATCCCCCTCACCCCCCCCCACCCCCACCCCACCCCCCCCGCCACCCACCCTCCCCCGCCACCGGCCGCCGCCGCCGCACCCCCCCGCACCCTCCCCCACTCCACCGCCGCCGCCGACCCCCCGCACCCTCTCCCCCGCACCCTCCCCGGCCCGCTCCACCGTCACAAATGAATGCAACTAAAATTGCAAAAAAAAAACAAATTTGATTATATTTTCAAATAAAAAATTTGATGATATTTTTAAATAATAAATTTGATGATATTTTTTCATATTCATAAATATTTTCAAATAACAAATTTGATGATATTTTTTAAAAAAATATTATTATTTTTATAAAAAAACTAGCAAAGTGGCCCGCTCGATGCGCGGGCTAGAATTTTATGTCGTAAGTAATGAGAATATATTATTTTTTTAATGTCTAGAGAGAATTTTGAACCATGTGTGATGACATTTACAAATATAAGATTCCTGAGAACATAGTTTTCCTGACATATAATTGTTTTCAATATGTTTAATTTTGTAGCTTTATGAGTGGGGCGACATGTGGTCTCTTGATCATGTTTGTGGTGTGCCACTTACTTGATGAAAATTTATGTTGCTCAACACCGTCGTGTTGTTGTAATTTCTTTCGTCTTGAATTTATAAGTCTTTTTGCGTAGAATGTCCATATACGTCAAGTTTAAGTTGAATTTTAAACTATGGGTACCATTAAGTGTTGTTTTTCATAAGATCATGTTGAAACTGCATTATTTGTTAATACCTTTAGAATATTTCTTACAGACTATATGTTCTTGACCACATCATCCTCCTTGATATCTTAAGTGTTCTTTACCATTAAGTTTAAGTTGAATTTTAAACTATGGGTACCATTAAGTGTTCTTTACCATTACTCGGAGTTCATGTGTGAAAACTTGTTTAGGTAGATATAGTCCTACCTTGTTTAGAGATTGCCCCTGGCTTTTGTTAATAGTCATAGCAAAACAAACTGATATAGTATACCATCTCCTTTTTAGAAAGAACGGCCACGCGGATCCGGTTGGTGACATGACTATTCTTGTGATATATAGTATTTCTTCCACATGTTTTCCTGTTATTAACTATACTTTGATGAATTTTCTTCAACATGAGATCCTGTTATTATCCATTTATCATTTACCTTTTACTATACTTTTATGATCAGCCGTGTTATGCAAATATATATGTATCATTTTTTGGGCATTTTAATCATGTTGCTTTGTAATATATTTTATTCTTTAGAGGAGTTAGGAACACTATTAAAACCTGAAAAGGATGACACATTAGACATGGACAGCTATTGATGCTTGCACGGACATGTTAGTTTTAACTGTTAAGAATACAAGGTATATACCAAGAAAAATGAGACACAACTGATTTGGATTAATGTGCTCACAGAAAAGAGAAGACCATTAGAAAACATTTAGATCCTCAAAGAAAATGAAATTAAGGTTCGTCACCGGTAGAACAAATTGATGGAATTTATGTCTGCTCAAATATCAACCTAGCTAGATATGTGTTTCAAGTCCAGAGCTCGACCATGGGCCCTCCAGATGTAGAAGTAAATCTGGGCAACTGTTTGTCGCCATGGATGTAGAGCAACGTTGAAGTCTTCGAGAAGTGGGCTGCTACCAGAAATGTCTCGACCAAAGCCATTTTCATCTTCTATGAAAACAATTTAGGTGGCATATACACGGAAATGCTACCGTCCAAAAAGACAAAGAATAAGTATTGTATTAAACATACCATCAAAAGAAAATGATATTGGAGTATTCCAAAAATTGAAGTATGTTGTAGAAGGCACATTAGATAGAAAAGACAAACTGAAATAACACAAGACAATTTACTTTCTTTTAAATTATTATTTTCTCAAGATATTCAAAGTGAATATATGGTCAAAATTTGCACTAAACGGAATACGACACAATTTATTAAAGCTTTACTTCTTTCGTTCCAAAACAAATTAAATTGCTGGCTCATTAGCAAAGTGGCCCGCTTGATGCGCGGGCTAGAATTTTATACATATATATTATCTCTCTGTCTATCTCTCTCTCTCTCTATATATATATATAAATTTAATTTGTATCGATTTTGGTAACCCTTTACTGCCAGAATAATACTTTTTTGAATCAAGCACCGAAAGAACATCCTTTCACACTCCAATACATATTAATTTGGCTCGAAATTTCTTGTAGTTCTCCAAGCAACATTGCTAAATTATTAAAATGGAACTGAGATGGATAATACATTAGTTAAGTTAGGGAACAAACATGGTTTTGTAACTTTAGTTATTACTCCAGATTTAAAACAGTACTATCAGATTACAAGGATTGGCCATGCATATCAACAGTGCGATCAGATTTTCTGTGTGAAAAATAATACTCCCTCTGTTTCATAATATAGTGTGTATAGATTTTTTTTTAAAGTCAAATTTCGTCATTGACCAAATTTGTAGGACAAGTTATCAACACCAAATATATATACTATGAAAATATGTCTCATGGTCTATCTAATTAATTTGTTTGATATTCTTTAAAGAGATATATTTCTCTATAATCTTAGTGAAAGTTTACCTAATTTGACTCTTCAAAAAAACTATATGCATTACATTGTAGAACGGAGGGAGTAATACATTATTTTGTCTATGCTACCATTTAAAAAGGGATGAAGACACAACACATTGTTGGACTGTGTTTATCTCTTAAGCATCAATATTTTGGAACTGTATGAGAAGTTTCTTCTTATTACAGGGTGAGTAAACAAAAAAAGTTGTAGAACCTTTTCTTGTCCTGAAAATTCGCCATTCAGTGATCTTTATCTTTCATTTACTCAGCTGCATCTAACCTCTTAAACCCAGACGTTGTGCACACTTTATTTATGAGCCACTTCTCTCTTTTCCCAACCTGAAACGCTCCAAAAAGCCTTGCTAATATCACTGCCACACCACCTGTGACAAAGCAGAAAAATGGTAATAATTGCACATAACAATGAAATATGATCCCGCCCCACTTTGGACTCACTGAATGATGTTATCCATGCCAACAATATGAACTAATTAAATTTGACAAATCTATACATTTACGCAAACAAAGTCATACAGATCGAACATGAATAACTTACTTGAAGGTCATTAGCTCATTTTTGGGGAAACATCCTGATGGGGATCTATTTTATTTGCATTCTATAACCTTGTCGAACTAACATAATGTTATTGTTGGAATTAAGCATGACTTATTAGTCTTGTCCGGTTTGAACTTGGACCAATACGTATTGGCTTAGGACTTGGCTCTAAGCCTGAAATAAAAAGATCAACCGGAGCGACACGCTCCTGTGGCCAGCAAATTGGCGTGTTCACGTGGTATCGCGTGCGTGGGTTCAGTAGCTGGCGAGATCGATTAAGTCTTTGCCGGAGTTGATTTCTGGCTTAGCTAGATATAAGCTAGCTTCCTGTACGTGAGTATCTGGTCGAAGAAATCCATCCACCAGGCAGGTCTTTGGTATGTACGTGAGCTCCAGCTTGTATCGTGCATCTCGCCCTATACGCTCGATCGGTCAGAAAGTAATTGGTAGCATAGTCTGAGCGGATGCGGAAAGTACTCCACGGCTGCATCGGCAAGTAGTCGACAACTGCGTCGTCAAAGTTGAGCCTGTGCCAACAGTTATCAGTACTATATGGACAATATTTGCGTATTCAAATTTGATATAACTACTTAGCGTTGCTCCATTGGCCATCAACAATCCATCCATCCTTAGCCTAATTAATCAAGCAACATGTCAAGGGCCTCGGTGCCCAAGACAGCAGGGCCTCGACTACGTAGTTCGTAGTCTCGGTGGATAGGAGCGCTAGGTTTTTTGCCTGGCTGCTCAATGGTACGGGAGGAGAGGATAGGAGTAGAGAAAGAGGTAGGAGATAATAATTTTATTGCTTGATCTCAAAGGGTGCTGATTATACGATATATAAAGGCCCCATGGGCTGCTAACAAACTAGAAACCTATGCCTAACAAAGTACTCCTTTATTCTAGGAACTAATGTATAAGGACCAGGACTCCTGCCCAGCCTATGCCTCGCCTGTTGCGGCCGGCGGCAGTCGCTCCTGGCCGCGTGGCCCCCGCCTGTAGGCAGTGCCCCACATGACATCTCCCCCCCCTCGACAAGCAGCTCGTCCTCGAGCTGAAGAGCAGGGTAGCGCTCGACGAAACTGTCAAAATCCTCCCATGTAGTTGATGATGTTGCTTCACCCTTCCAGTGGACGAGTAGCTGGCGAACGCCGCATGCTAGTCGTGCACGAGTCACGCGCTCCGGTTCTGGAACAGCCGCCCCGTTGTAGATCGGAGGCAAACCCGGTGGTGCAGTTGGAGGCGTGCCGAAGAACTTCTTGAGAAGGCCCATGTGGAACACGTCATGGAGGCGCGAGCGTGCCGGAAGCTCAAGGCGGTAGGCCACGTCGTTGACGACCTCTGAAATGCGGTACGGCCCATAGAAGCATGGCTTGAGCTTGCCCCTGGTTGGCAAGTTGAGAGAGGTCGCGGCGCGCTGGCAAAGACGAAGCCAGACCCAATCGCCCACGTCATGCCGAATGTCCCGATGGCGTCTATCGTAGTAGGACTTGTAGACCGCTTGTGCCTGCTGTAGATGATAGCGGACGTCTGTGAGTAACTCGTCGCGCTCCGCCATGCTCCTGGCCACTGCGGCCACCCGCGTGTCGCCCGGCTCGTAAGAGCGAATAGTGGGAGGGTCACGGCCATACACAAGCTTGAACGGAATTTCTTGGGTCGCTGTCTAGTAGGCGGTGTTGTAGATGTACTCGGCCCAGGGAAGCCACCGGAGCCACTTCCTGGGACGATCCCTGGTGAGACAGCGGAGGTACATCACAATTATCTGGTTGGCAGCCTCCGTTTGGCCATCCGACTGGGGATGAAACGTTGACGTCATGTGTAGCTTTGTCCCGGTGAGGCGCATGAGCTCCCGCCAAAAAGCCGAGGTAAAGACGGGGTCGCGGTCAGAGACCATGGACTGTGGGACGCCATGGAGACACACAATCTCGGCGAAGAACACCTGCGCCACTGATTCCGCCGTGTACGGGTGGGCCAGCGCCACAAAGTGGCAGTACTTGCTGAAGCGATCCACCACGGTGAGGATGACAGACTTCCCGCCCACGCGAGGGAGCGCTTCCACGAAATCGATGCCGGCGTCAGTCCACACGGCCATGGGCACCTGCAGCGGCAGCAGCAGACCGGCTGGGTGCAAGTGCTCGGACTTGTACCGCTGGCAAGTACCACAGGCGCGGACATACTCCTGCACCGTCTTGCGAAGGTTAGGTGCGTGGAAGTCGCGGCGGAGACGATGCAGCGTGCGCAGGACGCCTTCGTGTCCGTCGTCGTGCACTGCGGTGAGAAGCTCCTGGAGTAGTGGAGACGTTGGCGGGATGTAGAGGCGGCCGTTGAAAGTGACGAGGCCGTCGGAGAGCGACCACGGCAGCTGCCGAGCTCCTGCCGTGATTGTTGGGTTTCGTAGTAATTTCAAAAAATTTCCTAAATACACGCAAGATCATGTGATGCATAGCAACGAGAGGGGAGAGTGTTGTCTACGTACCCACGCAGACCGACTGCGGAAGCGTTGACACGACGTAGAGGAAGTAGTCGTACATCTTTACGATCCAACCGATCAAGTACCGAAACTACGGCACCTCCGAGTTCGAGCACACGTTCAGCTCGATGACGATCCCCGGACTCCGATCCAGCAAAGTGTCGGGGAAGAGTTCCGTCAGCACGACGACGTGGTGACGATCTTGATGCACTACAACAGCAGGGCTTCGCCTAAACTCCGCTACAGTATTATCGAGGACTATGGTGGCTGAGGGCACCGCACACGGCTAAGGAATAGATCACGTGGATCAACTTGTGTGTTTCTGGGGTGCCTCTGCCTCAGTATATAAAGGAGCCAAGGGGGAGGGGGCCGCCGGCCAGGAGGTGGGCGCAGGTGGAGTCCTACTCCTCCCGGGAGTAGGACTCCCCCCCAATCCTAGTTGGACTAGGATTCCCCGAGGGGGAAAGAGGGAGAGGGGGGCGGCCACCTCTCCTAGTCCTAATAGGACTACGGGAGGGGGGAGGCGCGTGGCCACCTTGGGCTGCCCCTTTCTCCTTTCCACTAAAGCCCATTAAGGCCCATATGGCTCCCGGGGGGTTCCGGTAACCTCCCGGTACTCCGGTAAAATCCTCTACTTTGTTGTTGCAAGTTTTACGTGGCTGCTACGGGCTTAAGTAAGAACCAATCTCACCTACGCATAAAAACCACAACGATAGTTTGTCAATTTGACTCTGTTTTAACCTTCGCAAGGACCGGGCGTAGCCACACTTGGTTCAACTAAAGTTGGAGAGACAGTCGCCCGCAAGCCACCTATGTGCAAAGCACGTCGGGGAAACCGGTCTCGCGTAAGCGTACGCGTAATGTTGGTCCGGGTCGTCTCGTCCAACAATGCCACCGAAACAAAGTATGACATGCTGGTAGGCAGTATGACTTATATCGCCCACAACTCACTTGTGTTCTACTCGTGCATATAACATCAACATAAATAACCTAGGCTCGGATGCCACTGTTGGGTTTCGTAGTAATTTCAAAAAATTTCCTACGCACACGCAAGATCATGTGATGCATAGCAACGAGAGGGGAGAGTGTTGTCTACATACCCACGCAGACCGACTGCGGAAGCGTTGACACGACGTAGAGGAAGTAGTCGTACGTCTTTACGATCCAACCGATCAAGTACCGAAACTACGGCACCTCCGAGTTCGAGCACACGTTCAGCTCGATGACGATCCCCGGACTCCGATCCAGCAAAGTGTTGGGGAAGAGTTCCGTCAGCACGACGGCGTGGTGACGATCTTGATGTACTACAGCAGCAGGGTTTCGCCTAAACTCCGCTACAATATTATCGAGGACTATGGTGGCTGGGGCGCGGCACACGGCTAAGGAAAAAATCACGTGGATCAACTTGTGTGTTTCTGGGGTGCCCCTGCCTCCGTATATAAAGGACTAAAGGGGGGAGGCTGGCCGGCCAAGGAGGGCGCGCCAGGAGAGTCCTACTCCCTCTGGGAGTAGGATTCCCCCCCCCCAATCCTAGTTGGAATAGGATTCGCGGAGGGGGGGAAAGAGAGAGAGGGCCCGGGCCCCTCTCCTTGTCCTATTCGGACCAAGGGAGGGGAGGGGCGCGTGGCCCATGTAGGGCTGCCTCTTCTCTTTTCCACTAAGGCCCATCATGGCCCATTTAGCTCCCGGGGGGTTCCGGTAACCTCCCGGTACTCCAGTAAAATCCCGATTTCACCCGGAACACTTCCGGTATCCAAACATAGGCTTCCAATATATAAATCTTTATGTCTCGACCATTTCGAGACCCCTCGTCATGTCCATGATCACATCCGGGACTCCGAACAAACTTCGGTACATCAAAATGTATAAACTCATAATATAACTGTCATCGTAACCTTAAGCGTGCGGACCCTACGGGTTCGAGAACAATGTAGACATGACCGAGACACGTCTCCGGTCAATAACCAATAGCGGGACCTGGATGCCCATATTGGCTCCTACATATTCTACGAAGATCTTTATCGGTCAGACCGCATAACAACATACGTCGTTCCCTTTGTCATCGGTATGTTACTTGCCCGAGATTCGATCGTCTGTATTCCAATACCTAGTTCAATCTCGTTGCCGGCAAGTCTCTTTACTCGTTCTATAATACATCATCCTGCAACTAACTCATTTAGTTGAATTGCTTGCAAGGCTTAAGTGATGTGCATTACCGAGAGGGCCCAGAGATACCTCTCCGACAATCGGAGTGACAAAACCTAATCTTGAAATACGCCAACCCAACATGTACCTTTGGAGACACCTGTAATACTCCTTTATAATCACCCAGTTACGTTGTGACGTTTGGTAGTACCCAAAGTGTTCCTCCGGTAAACGGGAGTTGCATAATCTCATAGTTATAGGAACATGTATAAGTCATGAAGAAAGCAATAGCAACATACTAAATGATCGGGTGCTAAGCTAATGGAATGGGTCATGTCAATCACATCATTCTCTTAATGATGTGATCCCGTTAATCAAATAACAACTCATTGTTCATGGTTAGGAAACATAACCATCTTTGATTAACGAGCTAGTCAAGTAGAGGCATACTAGTGACACTTTGTTTGTCTATGTATTCACACATGTATTATGTTTCCGGTTAATACAATTCTAGCATGAATAATAAACATTTATCATGATTATAAGGAAATAAATAATAACTTTATTATTGCCTCTAGGGCATATTTCCTTCAGTGATATGCTCGCGCAGCGCGACGAGCGCTGGCTCGGTGGACGAAGCTTGCCGTAGGCGATCGATGAAGTCGAAGCGAGGACCAGATATAGCCATGACCCCCGTCTCTTCCGTGTCGCGGCGGGAAAGGGCATCCGCCACCGTGTTTGTACTACCGGCCTTGTACTCCACGGTGAAGTCGAACCGCAGTAGTTTGCCGACCCAGTGGTGCTACGGAATGGTTGCCAAGCGTTGGTCAAGGAGGAATTTGAGGCTGTAGTGGTCAGTTTTTACCACAAATTGGCGCCCCCAGAGGTACGGTCTCCAATGGCGAATAGCGAGCACCAGGCCGATGAGTTCCCGTTCATATGCCACCAGGGAACGGTGACGAGGCACGGCCGACCGGCTAAAGAAAGCCACCGGGTGCTGATCTTGGAGAAGGACGGCCCCGAAACCGTATGTAGACGCATCACACTCGACGATGAACGGCCGTGTGAAATCCGGCAACGCGAGGACGGGAGCCGTGGTGACCGCCGTCTTGAGGGCGGTAAAAGCTGCTGCCGCCTTCGGCGACCAGGGAGAAGCCGTCCTTGCGAAGCAGGGCCATCGGGGGCGCGGCGACCACGCCAAACTCCTTGACAAACTTGCGGTAGTACCCCGCAAGACCAAGAAACCCCCGGACCGCGCGCGCTGAGCAAGGCTGCGGCCAGTCGGCCACGACCTGCACCTTTTCCGGATCCATGGCCACTCTGGCCGCGGAGATGGTGTGACCCAGGTAGGAGATCGACTCGACGGCGAACAAGCATTTGGACCTCTTGATGAAGAGCCGGTGCTGG
This sequence comes from Triticum urartu, assembly GCF_003073215.2. Classification (NCBI taxonomy): domain Eukaryota; kingdom Viridiplantae; phylum Streptophyta; class Magnoliopsida; order Poales; family Poaceae; genus Triticum; species Triticum urartu. Next base: position 398,196,442 of record NC_053027.1, on the reverse strand, counting down.
TGCAGGACGGTAAAGACGGTGCGCACATGGCGAAGATGATCGGCCCACGTCTCGCTGAATATGAGGATTTCGTCGAAGAAGACGAGCACGAAACGACGCAGGTACGGCCGTAGTAGGTCATTCATGAGTGCCTGGAACGTCGCCGGCGCATTGCAGAGGCCGAACGGCATGACCAGGAACTCGTAGAGGCTGTCGTGGGTGCGGAAGGCGGTCTTGGGGATGTCCTCCGCACGCATCCGCACCTGATGGTAGCCGGAGCGCAAGTCAAGCTTGGTGAAGAAACGAGCGCGTCGGAGATCGTCAAGGAGTTCGTATACCACCGGAATTGGAAATGCATTCTTGATGGTGATGGCGTTCAGAGCGCGGTAGTCGATGCAAAAGCGCCAGGACCCGTCGGGCTTGCGGACAAGCAGGACCGGCGAGGAGAATGCGGAATAGCTCACTCGGATGATGCCTTGGGTGAGCAAGGCGGCACACTGACGCTCCAGCTCGTCCTTGTGCACGGCTGGGTAACGGTATGGCCTGACGGCTATAGGGCCGGAACCGGGCAGCAGGGTGATGCCGTGGTCGCGGCCGTGGGGTGGTGGCATGCCGGATAGTTCGGCGAAGATGCCCTCGAACTCGGCGATGATGGCGTCGAGGAAGTCGCGGCCACTGCATGATTTCAGGACGGGCCCGGCCGGTCCCGCAAGGCCGCGCCAGCACACCTGATGGTCCTCCCGCCAGAACGTCATGGAGAGGGCGCGGAAATCCCACAAGATCGGTTCAAGCGTTGCAAGCCATTGCGTGCCGAGGACGACGTCGTAGCCTGCGAGCGGCAAGGCGAGGAAATCCTCCAAGAATGCCTCTCGGCCTATGCGGAAGGGCACGGCACGGTACGCGCCCTGGCACGGAACGTGCTCGCCGTTGGCCACCGTCACGCGTGTCTTCTCGGGGGTGCGGGGTGGCAATGTGGCCCGGGCGGCCGCCTCCTCAGCGATGAAGTTGTGGGTGGAGCCGGAATCGATCAGGGCGAGGAGGGAGACTCCCCCAAGGGTGATATGCATCTGCATGGTCTCGCTCGTGCGGACGCCGGTGATTGCATGGAGCGAGATGTGAGGGCCGGCCGGCAAGCCATCATCGGTGGCGGAGGCCGTGTCGTCGTCGTCGTCGTCGTCGTATGGCGCCAGGTCGAGGAGAAAGATGCGCTGGCACACGCGGTTGTGGCCCCTGCCAAACTTCTCATTGCAATTAAAGCAGAGGCCCAGGCGACGGTGTTCCTCCATCTCCGCCTGTGATAGGTGTCGTGGTTCTAACTCTGACAGTGATGTAGGGGGGTAAGTATGGAGAGGCAAGATCTCAGCTATGGAGAAGTTGTAAGCACGCAAGGTTTACGAGTTCGGGCCCTTCTCGGAAGAAGTAATAGCCCTACGTCTCGGAGCCCGGAGGCGGTCGACTGGATTATGCGCGTGTGAATTACAGGGATGCGAACCCTTCATACTGAGGAGGGGGGTGGCTTATATAGAGTTCGCCGGCCCCCTCCTGCCCTCAGTAATGCAGGGTTTTAAGGTACATTTAAGGTCGAGCGTTACTGGTAACGCCCCTAATAAAGTGCTATAATGACCATAAAGACTACTTAACAGCTGACCGTTTGCCTGCGGAGTGACTATAGGCCTCCTGGTAGTCGAGTGGTTGGCTTCATGGTCGAGTGATGGCTTCTTGGTCGAGTGTCTTGAACCCGTCGAGTGGGATACCTTCAAGTCGATTGAAAGGTGACTTCTCCTAGGGATGTCCTAGGGTAGGGCTCTTTGGACAGGTCCGTGCCCCTACCCTAGGTACATGGCTTCATCATTAGCCCCCGAATGGATCGAGGTTAGAGTGGGGAAAGAGTTGGAGATCTTTCCGACTGGTTCTTTGGGCTACGTGAGCGCCTCGTTTTGGGCCAACCCGTCACGGATGACGTCATCAACCTCTTTCAGTCGCCTTGATCCATTCCAGGCCTTTCGTCGAGTGAATTTCTTTACTTGTGACATACCGAGTGTCGGCGCGAGCGGGGTCTTCTGTTTTGACAAGTTGTTCTGCAGCCCGCGGGATGTCGCGGGATTCGGATTTCGGGAAGCGCGCGGGACGGGAGCGGCCGCAGTAATCGGAAGCGATAAAGTGGAAGCTCCTCGATCCTCCGTCGCCTTTTTCGCCACGTACTGCGCGCGCGTCTGCTGCGGGATTTGACTGGATAGCCTGGGCCTACCAGTCAGCCACTCGGAAGCGGCCCCTTATAAGTTGCCGGCTCGGGGTTTCCAAACAGTGCGCTTCTTCTTCCTCTCTCCCTTCGCGAGTTCCTCCGCCACCTCCGTTCTCACCCTAGCGCCGCGGGTCCGTGCAAGATTTGCCGGCGACGATGGCGAAGGACAAGACATCCGCCCTGGAGCGCGCGAAGAAGGCGGCGGCGCAGGGGAAAGGGAAGAGGTCCGCTCGGGGCGGATCCTCCTCAAGGTCTGCTCTGCCCCGAGGCTGGATCCAAGGCGATTGGATGCCGTCGGTGATCCGGCAAGAAGATCTCGACGACATGGTCGAGGGGGGGGTCATTCCCCACGAAGCCGCGCGTCTCCCGGGGAGAGAGATCGAACCTCAGCCCCGCGACGGTGAGTGCGTGCTCCTAGCCACCCATGTCGACCGCGGGTTTTCTCTGCCGCCCCATCCTTTTTTCCGGAGCTTCCTGAACTTCTTCGGAGCGCAGCTTCACCACTTCACTCCCAACTCCATCGTATACTCGCTGCTTTCATTTCCATGTGTGAGGGTTTCTTGGGTTGCCGCCCCCATTGGGGTCTCTTCAAGCACATCTTTACCTGCCGTTCTCAATCGGTCAAGAAGGCCAAGTCGAGTGAATGAAAGGACGCAGGTGATCCAGCTGTGCGGGGGCCTGGCGATCCAGACGAGGGGAAAGAGTTGTTTTCCATCTATCACTTTCCCGGAGTCGGTCCGTGGCTTGGCAGGCGACCTGGTTCTACTGTCAAGACCAGGCGACCCCAGGACAGTCGACTGGTCTCTCCCCCTTTCTCACTCGACCGAGCTGAAAAACCTGCTTCTCTGAAAGTGGCGCCGGAGGAAAGGGCCCAAGTCAAAGTGCTGGCCGGTCGAGTGGTTGAGCTTGTCCGTGAGGGCGTGACGGGTATGGATTTGCTGGAGGTCTTCCTCCGGAGGCGCATCCAACCGCTCCAGGCTCGTGACCACCCGATGTGGCTGTACTCGGGTCTCGACGACACCACTCGGATCCACCCGGAGGAGGTCACTGATGAGATGCTGGAGGGGTGGCTGTCGAGCATCACAGGAAACAAGGACAACCCCCGAGGAGCCAGGAGGGTAATTCCACTCGACAACTCGTATGACGTGGACCAGGTATGTCTTTATGCTCCTGACTGAGATCTTGTTTTTCTTCATTGGTCTTCTTTGAGTTGGTCGATTGACCTTTGTCTTGTCTGTTGTTTTTCAGGCGACTACTGAGATGTACTCGACGCCCAACGGGGCACAGGGGCCAACTGAGGAAGGGGAGGCGAGCGGAGGTGAGAGCGGGGACGATCAAGGCGAGTGGGAGTCCGACGGTGAAGGAGAGGGAGGCGACGACGTCGACTCCAGCGAAGAGGAGGAGGAGGAGGTTGAACCCCGCCCGGAGGGGCGATCCAAGCTCACACACGATCCAGCGCGGGAGCGTGGTAGGGCGACTGCTCCTGTTGGGCAGTCGTCGAAACGCCCTCGGACCTCTTCTCCTACGCCGACTGGAAAGGCTCCCAAGCACCCACGCGCAGCGCCGTCCAAGCCGCCCAAGGCTCTGCCCAAGATGAAGATGGCCGTCCCCACCATTTCTGGGTAATAATAAAACTTGTTTCCTTTGTCGACCGTGGACGGATCCTTGGTCGATCCATTGAGCCAACCGACTGACTTTCGAGGCTTGCAGTGCTGCTACTTCTGAGATCTCCGCCAAGGACGACGACCAAGAGATGGAGGATGCTGTTACCTCCAACCCTGGTACGATTACTGACGTTCCGCTTTGAGTCGACTAAACATTTATTGCAACCCTGGTCGATTGAATGTTTCCTTGTAGCCCCTCCTCATGTTATCGACCTCCCGGATGACGACGACAACGGATCCGTTGAGAGTGAGGAGGCACAAGAGGGCGTCGGCTGACAAGACCCCCCAATCCGCTCCGGCGTCCTGAGGCCGTAGCTCGGGATGGTGGTGACACCACTCGGGCTTCTGTGACCTTCGCCATTCCTCTGGCGAGTGTGCGGCCCTCGTCGTCGACTGCGGATCCGTCTTCGCTTTTTGCCGCATACCCCGTCCCTGAGGACCAAGCGGCTGCTGCAAAAGAGGCTATACGCCAGGCGGGGATCATGATGGAGCAAGTGAAGTGGCTCGGGAGGCCAGCCAAGCAGCTTATGACGCGAGCTCGGCTCTTCAGAGCAATGTCCAGGTCAGTCGACTCAACACTTGGTCTGTTATGATATGCTGTTTGAAGGATCTCTTTTCCGAAGATCTTTGTATCTGTACACCCACTGGGTGTGTCTGTCAATTCTTGGACGAGTGGGGGCACGCTAAGTGCACCCACTGGGTGTAGTCCCCGAGACTACGGTGGACTGCTGGCAGTCGACTGTAGTCTTTATATTGTGTTGCTGTAGCTGTATTTCTTCACTCGGTCTGGTCAGGCCATGTCGAGTGGGACTGTATCCGGTCGACTGCGGGCAGTCGACTCTTTTTTTACAGTGGGGGCACGCTGAGTGCACCCACTGGGTGTAGTCCCCGAGACTACTGTCGAATGTTCTTGATTCGGCTGTAGTCTTAGAAACGTCATCATTGTCTCTTGGTTGCTCGGAAGCAACTTGTCTTGGACGTCTGTCGACTGATTTTTCTTTTTACAGAAATCTTGCGAACTTGTAGCTCGCTATACTGAGTTGGAGAATCAGCAGATCCAGCTCAACCTTAACTTGAAGCTTGCTCAGGAGAATTTGAAGAAGGCGCAAGAAGAAGCAAAAGGTATGGCTGGTGAGGTTCTCCATTCTTAACGGGTGGCTTTTCTTTCTTGTCCATTCTTGATGTTGGTTCCACTCGACGCGCGCAGATAAACTGGAGGAAGCTCTGAAGAAGAAGGATCAAGATCTTGCAGAGGCACAGAAGGAGGCCTCGAGCAAAACGAAGCTCGCAGAAGAGAAACTGGCTTCGGTCGGAACTCTTGAACAGGAGAACTCCAGACTGAAAACTGCTCTCGAGACAGCTAATCGAGATGCCAGTCGACTGAAGAAAGAAAAGATGGCTCTGCACGACAAGGCGGGTGAGCTGGCGGGGAAGGTAAAAGATCTGGAGGCTTATCTCGGTGGACTCGCCAAGAAGCTGTTCGTCATGCTCGAAGGTAATTATTCCAACCCGGCTGTCTTGTAGTTGCCGAGCCCGCGTACGGCCACTGTCTTATTCTTGAATCGTGTTTGCAGAATTCTGCCAGAGCTTCGAAGAGGAAACCAGTCGAGTGGAGCCAGGCTTGGATCCCGCCAATTCTCTCGTGAAGGACGAGGCTGCTATGGACGTGCTCTGACTCGAGTCTCGTGTTACCAGCGTTGTTGACTATCTTGCTCGGCTGAAGGTTGCGATGTCGCGGATCGACACATCACTCTGGCCTGGAATGACACTTCAGAACAACCTCGAGTCCCTGATGGTCCGACTGGATGAAGTCCCGGGTCGAGTGGCGGAATGGAAGAAATCTTCTGCTAGATGTGGTGCTGATGTCGCTCTGTCTCTGATCCGCGTCCATTGCAAGGAGGCGCGAGAAGAAAAGCTGGCCGCCATGCAAGTTGCCAATACCAGGAAGCGCAACTTTCAAGACTTCATGGAGACTTTCATTGCTGCTGCCACTCGTATTGCAAACGGGATCGACTTGGACAAGTTCGTCGCCCCTTCCAGTCCTCCTCCTGAGGAATGAAAAACTTTTATGCTTCACTTTAAATTTGCCTCGGAATGCCGAGTGGATTTGTACCGTTAAACTCCGCCGAGCCGAGGGCTCGAGTACTTTGATCTGAGGTCTGGGACCTTTTAGGCTTTATCTGATCTTGATTTCTCGTTGAATATCTTCATGGTTTGATTCATCGAGTGGAACTTGGTCTTCACTCGAAATAACCTTGTATTTGCGGCGCAGCTCCGAAGGAGAAGGTAGCAGTCGACTTGCGGATTGGGTTGTGTCCTGTACTTAGGCGAGCACTGGGCTGCAGCTAAGCCTCCGAGTGAGAGGTTTGCTCTCCACTCGGTAGGATTTTGAAACACTTAGGCGAGCGCTGGGCTGCAGCTAAGCCCCCGAGTGGGAGGTTTGCTCTCCACTCGGTAGGATTTTTAAACACTTAGGCGAGCACTGGGCTGCAGCTAAGCCCCCGAATGGGAGGTTTGCTCTCCAGTCGGTAGGATTTTTATACACTTAGGCGAGCGCTGGGCTGCAGCTAAGCCTCCGAGTGGGAGGTTTGCTCTCCACTCGGTAGGATTTTCAAATACTTAGGCGAGTGGTTGGACTGCAGCTAAGCCCCCGAGTGGGAGGATTGCTCTCCACTCGGGAGGATTTTTTCAAACTTAGGCGAGTGCCTGATTGCAGCTAAGCCTCTAAGTGGGAGAACTTAGGCGAGTACTGGACTGCAGCTAAGCCCCCGAGTGGGAGGATTGCTCTCCACTCGGTAGGATTTTTTCAAACTTAGGCGAGTGGTTGACTGCAGCTAAGTCTCTAAGTGGGAGAACTTAGGCGAGTACTGGACTGCAGCTAAGCCCCCGAGTGGGAGGATTGCTCTCCACTCGGTAGGATTTTTCAAACTTAGGCGAAACGGATTCGCAGCTAAGTCACCCACTGGGGGATTTCGTATGCAAACAAGAGTGACAGCAATTATTGGGACACTCTTGTCTTTGGTAAAAATGAACTGCAGAAATTTTTTCTTATTACATCTCGTCCAAGGGAGAACTCAAGTGTAAAAGGGGCGGAGCAGTTCCGCATTCCAAGCTCGTGGCTCGTCGATCTGGTGATCAACATTGTAGAGGTGATATGCTCCATTGTGGAGGACTCTGGTGACGATGAAGGGGCCTTCCCAAGTAGGAGCAAGTTTGTGTGGTTTCTGTTGATCCACTCGGAGGACCAAATCTCCTTCCTGGAAGGCTCGGCTCTTCACATTTCTGGCATGGAATCGACGCAAGTCTTGCTGATAGATGGTCGATCTGATCATAGCCATTTCCCTCTCCTCCTCTAGGAGGTCGACTGCGTCTTGCCGGGCTTGCTCTGCTTCGTCTTCGTTATAAAGCTCGACTCTGGGGGCGTTGTGAAGTAGATCACTCGGCAGGACGGCTTCGGCTCCGTAAACCAGAAAAAATGGCGTTCTTCCGGTCGACCGGTTCGGGGTGGTCCTCAGCCCCCACAAAACCGACGGAAGTTCGTCGACCCAAGCACCTGCTGCGTGCTTGATATCACGCATCAATCGAGGCTTCAATCCTTTGAGAATCAGACCATTTGCTCTTTCAGCTTGTCCATTCGACTGAGGATGCGCGACCGACGCGTACTCGACTCGTGTGCCTTGAGAGGCGCAAAAAGCTCTGAACTTGTCTGAATCGAAGTTTGACCCATTGTCAGTGATGATGCTATGCGGGACCCCATATCTAAATATCAACTCTCTGATGAAACCGATAGCAGTGCTGGCATCAAGATTTTTGATAGGCTTGGCTTCAATCCATTTGGTGAACTTGTCGACTGCCACAAGCACATGCGTGAATCCGCTCCTGCCTGTTCTCAGTGGACCGACCATGTCCAGTCCCCAGACAGCAAAGGGCCAGACGAGTGGAATGGTCTTCAGGGCTGATGCAGGCTTGTGTGACATGTTGGAGTAGAACTGGCAACCTCCACACTTGTCGACTATCTCTTTTGCCATCTCATTTGCTCTTGGCCAGTAAAATCCTGCTCAGTATGCTTTAGCCACAATGGTCCGAGAGGACGCATGGTGACCACAGGTCCCCGAGTGGATATCATCAAGGATCATCTGACCCTCTTGTGGTGTTATGCACTTCTGACCGATTCCAGTCACGCTTTCCCTATACAACTGTCCCTTTATGACTGTGAAGGCCTTGGATCGGCGGACGATCTGTCGAGCCTCTTCCTCGTCCTCCAGGAGTTCTTTCCTCAAGATATACGCGATGTATGGTACCGTCCAGTCGGGAGTGATAGCCAAGACCTCCATGACTAGGTCGACCACAGCAGGAATTTCGACTTCAGTCGGATCTGTGGCACTTTTCGGTTGCGGGGCTTCTTCTGTGAAAGGATCCTCCTGGACTGACGGCGAGCGGATGTGCTCCAAAAACACATTGCTGGGAATGGCTTCTCTCTTGGAGCCTATCTTTGCCAGATCATCTGCTGCTTGATTTTTCAGTCGGGGGATGTGATGAAGCTCTAACCCCTCGAATTTCTTTTCTAGCTTTCTTACTGCGTTGCAATAGCCATTCATAGCTGGGCTTCTGACGTCCCACTCCTTCATCACCTGATTAACCACCAAATCTGAATCGCCGTAGACCATGAGGCGCCGGACGCCGAGTGAGATGGCCATGCGCAACCCGTACAAGAGTGCTTCATATTCTGCTTCATTGTTGGAGGAATCGAAGTGAATCTGGAGAACGTATCTGAGCTTATCTCCTCGGGGGGAGACCAATACTACCCCAGCACCGGAACCATTCAGCATCTTAGATCCATCGAAGAACATGGTCCAGTGCTCCGAGTGAACTTGAGTCGGAAGTTGCTGTTCAATCCACTCGGCGACAAAATCTGCAATTGCTTGGGACTTGATAGCCTTCTTTGCTTCAAACTTGATATCTAGGGGAAGGAGTTCAATCACCCACTTAGCCACTCGACCAGTTGCATCTCTATTGTGCAAAATCTCTGATAGTGGAGCGTCGCTGACGACTGTAATGGAATGGTCAGAGAAGTAGTGTGCAACCTTCTTCGTGGTCATGTAAATCCCATATACGAGCTTCTGGTAATGGGGATATCTTTGCTTCGAAGGAGTCAAAACTTCAGACACATAATATACTGGGCGCTGAACTCTGAAGGCCTTTCCTTCTTCTTCTCGCTCGACCGTAAGTACTATACTGACAACTTGTCCCGTGGCCGCAATGTAAAGCAGCAGAGGCTCTTTACTGATTGGGGCAGCAAGCACCGGCTGGGTGGAGAGTAGAGCTTTGAGCTCTGCAAAAGCTGCGTCAGCTTCTGGAGTCCACTCGAACTTGTCAGACTTCTTCATCAGTCGGTAAAGAGGAAACGCCTTTTCACCAAGACGAGAAATGAATCGACTTAGAGCGGCCAAGCAACCTGTAAGCTTCTGGACATCGTGTACACGCACAGGGCGCTTCATCCGGAGTATGGTGCCAACTTTCTCGGGATTGGCGTCGATTCCTCGTTCGGAAACGAGAAAACCGAGTAACTTTCCACCTGGAACTCCAAATGTGCACTTTGATGGATTGAGCTTGATATCGTATCCCCTGAGGTTAGCAAAGGTTTCGGCAAGGTCAGTCAGTAGGTCGGAACCTTTTCGTGACTTAACCACAATATCGTCCATGTATGCTTCTACGTTCCGACTGATCTGAGTGAGCAAACACTTCTGAATCATCCTCATGAATGTGGCTCCAGCATTCTTGAGGCCGAAGGGCATGGTAACATAACAGAAGCACCCAAATGGGGTGATGAAAGCCGTTTTGATCTCGTCGGGTCCATACAGACGGATCTGATGGTACCCTGAATAAGCATCTAGAAAAGACAAACGCTCACACCCCGCGGTCGATTCCACTACCTGGTCGATGCGGGGGAGAGGGAAATGATCTTTCGGGCAAGCCCGATTGATGTGTTTAAAGTCAATGCACATGCGAAGTGACTTGTCCTTCTTGGGGACCATGACAACATTGGCGAGCCACTCGGAGTGGTAAATCTCTCGGATGAACTCCGCTGCTAAGAGCCGAGCCACCTCCTCGCCAATAGCTTTCCTCTTCTGGACGATGGACCGTCGAAGATGTTCTTTCACAGGCTTGAACTTCGGGTCGACTCGTAGACGGTGCTCAGCCAGCCCCCTGGGAACTCCAGGCATGTCAGAAGGCTTCCATGCGAAGATGTCCCAGTTCTCACGGAGGAACTGGATGAGCGCTTCTTCCTATTTGGAGTCGAGCGTCGTTGAGATGTGAGTCGGGGCGGCATTGGGGTCGGTCGGGTGAATGTGAACTGGCTTAGTTTCACCGGACGACTGAAAAGCTGATTCTGAAGCTGGCTTCTTGGCTCGCAGCAATTCACTCGGATCACCAGTCTTCTGGTACTCTTGCAGTTCGACTACTGACATCTGAGCATCAGCGAACTTTGATCCTTTCTGAAAACACTCCTCTGCTTTCTTCCGATTGCCTGTAACGGTGATCACACCTTTGGGGCCGGGCATCTTCAACTTGAGATACACGTAGCACGGTCGAGCCATGAAGCGTGCATAAGCTGGCCGGCCCAGAATAGCATGATAAGCACTTTGGAAGTCGACAACCTCAAATGTCAACTTTTCCTTGCGATAATTCTTTGAATCACCGAAAACCACGTCGAGAGCAATCTGGCCGAGTGACTCGGCTTTCTTTCCAGGAATGACTCCATGGAAGCTCATGTTGCTGGCGCTGAGCCTGGACATCGGAATGCCCATCCCTTTCAATGTTTCAGCATACAATATGTTCAGGCCACTGCCACCATCCATCAGGACTTTGGTCAGTCGAGTGCCTTTGACAACTGGGTCGACCACCAAAGCTTGCCTCCCAGGGGTGGCAATGTGCGTAGGGTGATCGGACTGGTCGAATGTGATGGCAGTCAGAGACCACTTCAGATAACTGGGTGTCGCCGGAGCAACCATATTCACCTCACGGTTAATGACTTTCAGTCGATTTTTGCTTTTGACATCAGCAAAAATCATCAGGGTGGAATTGATTTGGGGGTATCCATTGTCGCTATCTTCCTTGTCCTCAACTCTGTCCGACTCTTTTTCCTTATCTTTGGGCTGTTTGCCCTGAAACTGCTGGATCAGGAGCCGGCACTGTCGAGTGGTATGCTTTGGGTAAATAAAATTACCCTCTTCATCTTTCTTGGTGTGGATGTGACATGGCAGATCCAAAACATCATTTCCATCTTGATCCTTGACTTTCTTGGGCTTCCAGGGGCCTTTGGGTTTTCCCTTGAAATTTCCCTGGGTCACGGCCAGGGCCTCCCCAGGGGCGGCTGGCTCGGCCTTCCGCTTCTGCTTCCGACTGGAATTGCCTCCGGTTTCCTGGGCGACTGCTTTCTGCTTGCCACTCCGGAGTCGATCTTCATCTTCTCCGTTAGCGTATTTGGTGGCAATTTCCATCATCTGATTCAGGGACATTTCTCCGATCCGACCGAACTTCAGGTTCAACTCTCTGTTCTTGACGCCTTCTTTAAAGGAACAAACTGCTTGGTGATCCGGTACATTCTCAACTGTGTGATGCAAAGTGATCCACCTCTGGATGTAATCCCTCAGAGTTTCACTCGGCTTCTGCACGCAAGACCGCAATTCTGTAAGGCCTGCGGGTCGCTTGCATGTTCCCTCAAAGGTTGTGACAAACACTTGAGAAAGATCCTCCCAAGTGTAGATGCTGCTGGGTGCTAACTGATTCAGCCACGCTCTGGCCGAGCCCTCTAACAGGAGAGGCAAATGCTTCATGGCCACCTCATCATTGCCACCGCCAATCTGTACAGCCACTCGGTAATCTTTGAGCCAAGTGTCAGGCTTAGACTCACCGGTGAACTTGCTGACTCCAGTCGCCAACCGAAAGTTGGGAGGAATCACTGCAGCCCTGATGGCTCGACTGAAACACTCTGGCCCTGAAACACGTACTCTGCTGCTGGCGGGCGCATCTCTGTTCTGGCCTTCCTGATGAGCCATGTTCCTGTCAACCAAACCTTGAACGAGGATAGATCTCGCGTCAAAGCCTGGGTCCCTGGGGTCGACTGGAATCCTCTGCCCAACGCTATGAGGGCGCCTGTCATCTCGATGTCGAGGCGCATATGACCCACTCCTCGGGGGAGGGGTTGGCACTCGACGTCGATCATCACGATCGAATCGGTGATCATACTGCTCATTCCTTTTGTACTGATCATGCCGGTCACCACGTCCCTCATGCCTCGGGGGCGACCTCGGGCTATGAGCCGACTGGACTGTATCTGTTGCAACGGATCGACTGTGGATCCTATTCCGCGACTGAGAAACAGCGGAATTCTGGTTTCCCGCCGCCCGGAGCAACGCTCTGATCTGCAACAAGCCCCTGCCAGCCTCTGACTGGGAGGGCTGAATCGATTCTGCTATACGGGCCGCGGCGGCCAAATTCTGAACTGGGGTTCGGTATACCTGTGTCGGCGGGAAGAGCTGGCGTCGACTAGACTCGGGAGCCCCCTGACGCGCTTGGTCGTCGAGTGCTCGCTGGAGATTCTCCAGTCGAGTGCGCTCGGCCAAGTTAGCCAAGTGCGCGTCCTCCAAGGCCCGGGCCTCGGGGGTCTCTCCGACGATAGGAGTGCGGAGTGCGTCCATGTTCCGGCGGCGAAGCTCCTCTCGCTGTAATGACATGAGAGGTTCGGGGAGATACTCATCGTGGGGATGCGACGGGTCGCCCCCACCCGCGCCTCCATCAGCGCGAGGGAAACCAGGAGGACTGTGCGTTCCATCGACCGCCAGAATCTCAGCCGCTGGGTCACTGCTGTCGCACTCGGATGCGGTCTCCGCGGAGCCAGTCGAACAGGCCGCAGAGGGATTCGTCAGGCTCGATTGCCGCGACTTGCGGGGCGGCCGACTGGCGAGCCACGGCATGCCTCACCCACCTCTGAAGTCTCGACCGACCGGAGTGCTTGCGCCGGTGGGAGACAGAGCGGGGAGACGATACGGGGGCCGATCGATACTGGGTCGACCGCTGCTGCAGGAGGACGCCACGAACGCATGCGCGGAAATGCGTCGCACCGCGGACGTGGAGCGCGTCGATGTCGAGTGGCGCCTCCTGAAGCCAGGCGGAGTCGTCAGCGATGAACGTGAGCGCGCCGAGGCGGATCTCGCGGCCCTCCACCAAAACTCCGCACAAAACCATGATCAAAGGGATCGGAAAAACCGCAACTTCTCCAATCAGGCGCTAAGATTCCGGCCCCACGGTGGGCGCCAACTGTCGTGGTTCTAACTCTGACAGTGATGTAGGGGGTAAGTATGGAGAGGCAAGATCTCAGCTATGGAGAAGTTGTAAGCACGCAAGGTTTACAAGTTCGGGCCCTTCTCGGAAGAAGTAATAGCCCTACGTCTCGGAGCCCGGAGGCGGTCGACTGGATTATGCGCGTGTGAATTACAGGGATCCGAACCCTTCATACTGAGGAGGGGGGTGGCTTATATAGAGTTCGCCGGCCCCCTCCTGCCCTCAGTAATGCAGGGTTTTAAGGTACATTTAAGGTCGAGCGTTACTGGTAACGCCCCTAATAAAGTGCTATAATGACCATAAAGACTACTTAACAGCTGACCGTTTGCCTGCGGAGTGACTATAGGCCTCCTGGTAGTCGAGTGGTTGGCTTCATGGTCGAGTGATGGCTTCTTGGTCGAGTGTCTTGAACCCGTCGAGTGGGATACCTTCAAGTCGATTGAAAGGTGACTTCTCCTAGGGATGTCCCAGGGTAGGGCTCTTTGGACAGGCCCGTGCCCCTACCCTAGGTTCATGGCTTCATCAATAGGCGCTTGATTGGGCGCCCTTCCGGCAGAACAGGTGCCTGCGGGGGTGCGGCTGGTGGTGCCGGTGCGGGGAGCGCGAGGCGTGGTACGGGTGCCGGCAGGATGCCCTTCTGCTGAGAACGAACCGGGGGCGCGGGGGCGAGCGCGCACTGGTCACGCAGCTCCAACTTGCGGGCGAGACTCATGGCGACGGCGAGGGATTGCGGGTTGTGGATCTCCACGTCGAGGCTAAGGGGTGGCTGGAGGCCCGCGGTGAAGATCTGAACTTTCTGTGTGTACGACAAGTAGCCTGCCCGGGGAAGGAGCGCCTCAAACCGCTCCTGGAAGTCGACGACGGACGTTGTGCGCTTGCACGCCATTAGTTCGCCCAGTGGGTTAGCGCGCAGGGGCGGCCCGAAGCGAAGGTTAAGCAGCTCAGAGAAGCGGCGCCACGGCGGAGTGCCCTCGTCACGCTGGACCTGCATGTACCATAGCTGGGCAGAACCCTCGAGATTGTATGACGCCATCCAGACTTTCTCCTCCTCGGCGATCCGTTGTTGATGGAAGAAGGACTCGCATCTGTTGAGGAAAGCGAGCGGGTCGGACTTGCCGTCGAACTTGGGGAAGTCCATCTTCTGAAACCGCGGGGGTCGATCGTTGTGGTGCTGTCCGTCGTGGCCGACATCGGCGCCTGACGAGGAGGCCGACTTCTCCTTCTGCAGGGCTGCCACGGACGTCTGCAGGGACGTCACGGTTGCAGTCAGGGCCTCGATCATCTTGGCCAAATCAACGGTGGTGGGTTCCGTCATGGCTGAAGAAACCGAGGCGGCAGCGGAATGCGGCAATGGCGGTGGGCTGGGCGGCGGGTGCAGCATGGAGGAGGACGAGGAACGCCTGGAACCTGATACCAAGTTGTCAAGGGCCTCAGTGCCCAAGATAGCAGGGCCTCGACTACGTAGTTCGTAGTCTCGGTGGATAGGAGCGCTAGGGTTTTTGCCTGGCTGCTCAATGGTGCGGGAGGAGAGGATAGGAGTAGAGAAAGAGGTAGGAGATAATAACTTTATTGCTTGACCTCAAAGGGTGCTGATTATACGATATATAAAGGCCCCATGGGCTGCTAACAAACTAGAAACCTATGCCTAACAAAGTACTCCTTTATTCTAGGAACTAATGTATAAGGACCAGGACTCCTGCCCAGCCTATGCCTCGCCTGTTGCGGCCGGCGGCAGTCGCTCCTGGCCGCGTGGCCCCCGCCTGTAGGCAGTGCCCCATATGACACAACACCAAAACTTGATATAACTACTTAGAGTTGCTCCATTGGCCATCAACAATCCATCCATCCTCAGCCTAATCAAGCAACATCTCCCAAGACAAAATCCTTTGCCTTAGGTTATGTGATACAGAAAATAGAAGTCGAAGGAACAAAAAGAAAGCTAAAGAATTACGTGCACTCCTGCATACCTTGTGACAATGGAGGCCCTTTTTCCTGCGTGGTAAGAATAGGGAAAGAGAAAATCTGTCGTCTTCTCTTCGTGCCTATGTGAGAGAGCCGAAGTATCCAAGTAGGTTGTGTGTTGCTCTGCCATGATCTTCAACGAATCTTTTATCTATGCAGTTGATTAATCTCTCATGGCCGTCTAGAGCGGATCCTTCAGTTGTACAAATGAACGATGAAGGCTATGTGTCTATGTACGGCAACATCAAAATCTGCAAGTAGCGGGCTGCTATCTAGCAGAAACAACTCGAAGAAATCTGGCACGAACACATGTAGGGTTAGGAGCCACTTTGGTCTGTCCTGATGGCAGACGAAGGAAGCAAGGTAGTGCAGAGGAAGCTCCAAAGACGAAGGAGACCCAGACCAATACGTTTTTGCCCTTGTCGCCGCTGATGCCTGCTTCGGTCCTATCCATCGGTGCGGCGGTGCCTACTTCTTCTTCCTCTCTGCATGAAGCACTCAAGATTGTAAGAGGACGTGAGGAACCAAAGCAAGTGCATCATGCATGGATGCTTTTTTATTGTCCAATGAATGTATGCATGATTCACACGCATATAGCAAGGCATCAAGACTAATTTGATGTCTAGAGGGCTCCAAGTTTCAGCTGGGTTGTGGGCATCAAAAAAGCCAGGACGCAGGAGGCGATCACGTGAAGGAGAAAATTAGAGGAAAAGCAAAGAAGATATCAATCTCCATCCTATTGGCCGGCACGTCCCATCGCTTGTCCATCTGGAGATCGTGAGTCGAGCAGGCGGCCGGTAGCTAGAGACGTCTTCCGTCTCATCAGAGTTAGGATGTGGCGGTCTCTATGGCGGCAACAATGGCCCATGATTCTCTTGAGATCGAAAAAGACTGCAGGGGATCATCGTGGAGAAGAGGGCATGGACTTATATTAGATGCCACCGCATGGATCCATGTTGACAATCCTCCCATCCTTTAGAGATACGAAAAAACCTGAAGGCTAGGTTATCGTGGAGAAGAAGACAACATATATTAGATCGATCAATGTGCTAATATTGTTCGGCAATGCCATCCCTCTGTGTTTTTTTTTCTAGTTAAGTTATCAGATCTTATCCGTTAATTACGCCTTTTAAGTTAAGGGTCCACCAAATCAACGATCAGATGTTTCTAATTAATGTGGTAATTTCTAGATTATTTTATCTTTTCTCTGATTAACCCATCAAATACTTTTTATATATAAATAAATATTACTATTATGATTTAAAAAAATTTGAACATATTTAAACACAAATAAATATCAAACAACATTTCAAATGCATAAAAACAAATATTGGGGAGCCTGGAAATCAAACCCAAGACCTCCTAGTATGTGTGCTGCATGCTGACCAGTCAGGCTAGTGGGCATGTTTTGATGGAGATAGGGTTAGGTGAAATATAACCTAAACAGTCGGGCTAGTAATTAAAACAAAATTCTAATTGCGCACCAGGGGGAGGTGCGCCATTAGAATCGTCGTACTTATGGCACACTATTGGGAGGTGCGCCATTGCTGACCCTCCCCCCACCCCACCTATTCCCCTCGGCACTGTGGCCTCCCTCACTCCCTCGCCCGATCTCCCACTCGACCCCAACCGTACACCGCCGCGCCTGCACGCCGTCAGCGACCCTGCCGCCGCTGTGGTCTTGCGCTACCCCGACGCTGCCGCCCCGACCCCCGCGGGACTCCCCCCCCGCCGCCCCCGCGCCCCCCGAACGGGATCGGCCGAGCGCGCGCCGCCCGCTCCTCTCCTCTCCTCCTCCCTCCGACGAGCGAGGGCCTCCTCCGGCCCCTGCAGCAGTCGGTGAGCGCGGCCCCGACGCACCCACCCCGCCTGCCCCTTCTGTCCTCCGCCACCGGCCCCTGCTCTCCTTCGACCGTGGCGAGCGAGGACCCGGACGAGCTCGGACCGCGACCCCGACCCCTTCGCCGACCCCGACCCCGACCCCTCCGGCGACCAGGTACCTCTCCTCCTTCCTCCTTCCTCCCTCTCTCCACCATTCCCCATTCCCTCCCTCCCCTCGATCGTGGCAGTCTATGGCATTTTTGTTAGTTTGATTATCTGTAAATTGATGTGCCATGACCCAGTAGAGGCAATACTAGTGGATATTAGGCCTTTTGGAGTGTCACTAAAAATCACTATGCTGATTGCTAATTTGATTGAAATGCTCACGGATTCAACTCTTATTTGCAACCGGCACAAACATATTTCTGAAGTTATCTACGCAACTAAACATGCATCTGCAGTACAAGACCAGAAAATTACTGACCATAAACATTAGCATGGCATCTAAACTCATATATATCACTGCGACCATTTAGTGTTGACCTATCAATTTGCGTGGTATGCAAGACATCATAAGTAAAATTTACATTCAAGAAGTTTGATTTATTAGTACAACCCAGCTGTTACAAGATGCCACTAGGTAGAAGCTTAACATTATTAGGGTAGAAATATGTTTCTGATGTAGTGTATGTCTCAGCCGTCCATGCCTAAGTCGATGTATGAGGCTGGTTTGGTTAGTGTGCTTCCCACGTGGAAAGCCAGAGTCAGTTACAATTGCAAATTCAAGCATGATTATTGGGTCATTCTGAATATGATGACGCCAAAACAGCAATTTTGGGGGTCTAATTTACAAACATCAGGAGCAATAGCATGATCCGAAGTCTCTAATTGCAAGTGCATCATGAGATAAAAACAAATGAATTTTAAAAATAAGCCACTACGGTCAATTTACTACACAAATCATAGCCATTCACACGACCAACCAACAGAACAAAAATTTGACGTGCTGCCTCATGCACACTCAGCTGAACTGTGACTCTCATCAGCCAAAAGCGAGAATTCATTACACATGATGCATGCTGCACATCCCAATAAAACTAAAAACATGCTGCAAAGTGACAGTTTTTTTAGAGGACTTTTAAGGCTTTTTTAGAGGCAATACTAGTGGATATTAGGCCTTTTTACAGGCAATAATAGTGGAATTTTAGGCTTTTTTTGGAGGAGTGTGTTTCATGCTGGCCTACAGTGATGAATTTGTCAGAATTGTGTATGATTGTGAATCTAAAGTATATTGTCAACTTCCAACATTTGCTCTGTTGTCCATGTGGTTGAAGCAATGAAGTTGAGTGTCTCATTCTTGCTATGGTCATGTAAGAGAAATGCTCTGCCTTGCTAATTTTACCATGAGATTTGAGGTAATCAGCTAGTTCTGGTCAAAGCAAGTGGTTTTCCTGAGCTATGCCTTTGTTAGAAAATGATGCATAATGGTTTGTTCAGAAGAGGAATAATCCCAGGATATCATGGGGTTAAACCTGGGACCCCTATTGTAATTTGATTTTGATTATTAATTTTTCTGTGAGCAGATGAATTACAGTTTTTGTGTTGTAATGAAACTTGAGCTGAAATAAAACTTGACAGCCTGTACAGTGAATATATGCAGTGAACAGATATTGACAGGTTTTCTTGACTGAATTCAGTCCTGTACAGTGAATATATGCAGTCAATATACAGTCATTGTAATTTTTGGGAGTAATTTTTGGTGTCAAATCACTCAAGCAGTAACTGAATTTTCAAACTGAACTTGACACAATACTATTCAGTTAATTTGCTTGGACAGTGGTATGTATGCTCATCACTTTATGTATGGTGTTATGCCCTGTTATCTCTGTTCAGTTGACTAATGAAGCACTAGGCTCATCCATGGTATAAGTTCACCTGTGAACACTTGAAATTAGTCAGGACATCACGTACTGATAGATGTAAATTGTGTCCAGTAGGCTTTGAAGCACCGGTTTTTCCTGTTTCTAACTCTGAATCTGATATAAACCATACTGTTGGCATAAGTGGTCTTTTGTATATGTGTTGATGCTTTGTTAATATAAAGCTATAGATGATGTCGTACTTGTGATGATGCTATTTTTGATCTTCTGAAATGACCCATTGGCGACTTCATTACGCGGGGATAATAATATTGCAGGTACCCCGAGAGGCCCTTGAGTTTGCCGGAATGTCGATTAACTTTCGTTCTGGCAAATTCGGGTACTCCATATGTCCTATTTTCAGCAAAGGTCATGCTGAAATTTTCCGTGAATTTTAGCATGACTTTGCTAAAAATAGGACATATGGGGTACTTGCGACTAATGCATGGGCCGGGGTATCTTAGTACTTAGTTAAGTAGGATCAACTGCCCCGCCATTCTTGCTGCATAGGTGGCAATAGAGCCAAGTGATTAGTGCCAAGTCATTAGGCCCAACCTAGGGTGCCTCGGCATCGATAAACCCTAAATGATGAAAACTTAACTTAGCATTTAGGGTGCCTCGGCATCGACAAACCCTAAATGATGAAACCTTGGCTTCTATAGGGTGCCTCGGTGTCGATGAGAACCTAAATGATGTACGCTTAGGCTTTTAGGGTGCCTCGGCATCGACAAACCCTAAATGATAAAAGCTTAGCTTTTAGGATGCCTCGGTGTCGACAAACCCTAAATTATGAGACCATGATCTTGTTCCTTGACAATAACCAACTTTTTGACCAAACTTTTTTCCTATTTAGAGTGAAACATGGCCCACAACGATGAGGCCGGCGGTTCGGGCGGCAAGCCATTCTGGGAGCTGTCCCAGGAGTTGGAGGAAGAACCTCACTGCTATGAGGACGCCGCCGAAGACACCGATCCTGACTACACAACCACTAGTGGCGTCGGGGATGACACCACTGATGGCGCCGCCGATGATGCCACCACTGATGATGGCGGCGCACGCACAGATGGCAGCCAACCGAAGAGGCAACGGAAGGACCGGCGCCCGAGCGTGCTCGGCACCGTCAGGGAGGAATTTACTGAAGTGAACTCCGACGGGCATCCGACGGCGCCCAAACAAGTAGTCAAGGGGTACTCGGTTCAGCTCGGGTGCATTCTCCGGAGCACTGTCTCGATCAACACCAAGAACCTAAGGCATAAGGACCGAGGGAATTTGCGCAGCCTCCTCTTCACGAAGCTGCACGAACGATACAAGTTCCCCGCTGAGTTTCCAAACACACGCCTCTTAGGGAATAAAGTGAATAGTGCCGCCCTCACGAAGATGAGCACGGCCCTGTCTACTTGGAGAAGCATAGTGAAGGCAATGATTGATAAAGGTGATAGTTATGACAAGATCAAGGCGAAATATCATTTGATGAGCGAAGATTACTACAAGGAGTTCAAGATCAAGTGCGAGAGCAGCGCAACCTCCGAATCAAGTCAGTGGGGGAAAGAAATGCGGCAGTTGAACTTAGGGGTCCACCAACTCGGTCCCGGCGGTTACAGAGTGGCGGAGCCTATATGGGACAAGGAGGACGCAGAGCGTGCCGAGAAAGGCCTACCGCCCCGCTTCGAGAAATACAGTGACAAGAAGACCAGGAACTTTCTCAGGGCCCAGTACAAGGAGGACCCGGTAACAAAGGAGCTTACCACGGATCCGAAGACCAAGGAGCTTGAGCTTGTTCTGGTAAGGAATACATGAAGGAAATATGCCCTAGAGGCAATAATAAAGTTATTATTCATTTCCTTATAATCATGATAAATGTTTATTATTCATGCTAGAATTGTATTAACCAGAAACATAATACATGTGTGAATACATAGACAAACAAAGTGTCACTAGTATGCCTCTACTTGACTAGCTCGTTAATCAAAGATGGTTATGTTTCCTAACCATGAACAATGAGTTGTTATTTGATTAACGGGATCACATCATTAAGAGAATGATCTGATTGACATGACCCATTCCATTAGCTTAGCACCCGATCGTTTAGTATGTTGCTATTGCTTTCTTCATGACTTATACATGTTCCTATAACTATGAGATTATGCAACTCCCGTTTACCGGAGGAACACTTTGGGTACTACCAAACGTCACAACGTAACTGGGTGATTATAAAGGAGTACTACAGGTGTCTCCAAAGGTACATGTTGGGTTGGCGTATTTCGAGATTAGGTTTTGTCACTCCGATTGTCGGAGAGGTATCTCTGGGCCCTCTCGGTAATGCACATCACTTAAGCCTTGCAAGCATT